>NC_092756.1:96459705-96614705 GCF_047496795.1 Chiloscyllium punctatum | reverse complement strand
ACTCTCTGTCTCTTTCATACACACTCACTCTGTCTCTTGCTCTCACTCTCTCTCTCCCACTCACACTCACTCTCTCTCTCTCTCTCTCTCTCTCTCTCTCTCTCTCTTTCTCTCACACTCTCACTCTCCCTCAGCCCCTCAAAACTCTGGACTCCTCATTGCCCCCAGGCCTGCCTTCAAAGATCGCTTGTCTTAATCTCCTCGTGTGCTGTGGTGCTAGATAGAGTCATAGAGATGTACAGCATGGGGGAGACAGACCCTTTGGTCCAACCCGTCCATGCCGACCAGATATCCCACCCCAATCTAGTCCCATCTACCAGCACCCGGCCCATATCCCTCCAAACCCTTCCTATTCACATACCCATCCAAATGCCTCTTAAATGTTGCAATTGTACCAGCTTCCACCACTTCCTCTGGCAGCTCATTCCATACCCATACCACCCTCTGTGTGAAAAAGTAGCCCCTTAGGTCTCTTTTATATCTTTCCCCTCTCACCCTAAACCTATGCCCTCTAGTTCTGGACTCCCAGGCCTCAGGGAAAAGACTTTGTCTATTTACCCTGTCCATGCCCCTCACCATTTTATAAACCTCTATAAGGTCACCCCTCAGCCTCCGCCGCTCCAGGGAAAACAGCCCCAGCCTGTTCAGCCTCTCCCTATAGCTCAAATCCTCCAACCCTGGCAACATCCTTGTAAATCTTTTCTGAACCCTTTCAACTTTCACAACATCTTTCCGATATGAAGGAGACCAGAATTGCATACAACATTCCAACAGTGGCCTAACCAATGTCCTGTACAGCCGCAACATGACCTCCCAACTCCTGTATTCACTACTCTGACCAATAAAGGAAAGGATACCAAACACCTTCACCTGCACTCCAAGGTGTCTTTGTTCAGCAACACTCCCTAGGTCCTTACCATTAAGTGTATAAGTCTTGCTAAGATTTGCTTTCCCAAAATGCAGCACCTCTCACAGATCTTTGATGAGGACTCTTGCAAAGTGCCTGGGTTGATGGCCATGTCAATGGATTGATAATCCAGAGGCCCAGGCTAATGCTCTGAGTCAGAAGTCCCTCAGCACCTAGTTATAATCCAACAGGTTGATTTGAAATCACAAGCGTTCGGAGCGCTGCTCCTTTGTCAGGCGGAATGGTCAGCTGAAGACTGATGAAGGAGCAGCGCTCTGAAAGCTTATGATTTCAAATAAACCTGTAGACTAGAACCTGTTGTCATGTGACTTTGACTTTGTCCACCCCAGTGCAACACTGGCATCTCCACATGAATGCTCTGAGGAGCCAGGTTCAAATCCCACCACGGTATCTGGTAGAATTTAAACTCATTAAATGTATTTTATTTGTAAAATTTAAAAAAGTACATTGAAATATTTCATAATCAGAAAGTTGCAAGACGTCGAATAAAATTCAACTTGTCTCCCTACAGCATTTTCAACTCTTGGGAGTCTCAAACAAATTGTAACATTCTTGATATTTACAATATACATTCCATGGCAGCCTTACAGTCCAAGGGGAAATCATTTCAAATTGAATAAGTAGAGTGTAATAGAATTTTTTTTTCCCTATTTGCAGCATCTTCCACTCTGAGGTGTGTTAGTACATCTGCTGATGGCCACAGTAAACATTCTGTGGCAGGTGTAGACTCTACAGTCAGCATCTTATCATGCACTCATGGTCCACCCATCCTCAGGGTGGTCATTAAGCTGTGGGTGCCTCGATCAAGACTGAGTGCTGTCTTTATTGTCCCAGCTGTTGCTATCTGCTTGGTTTGATGGTTTGGGCGTTATTACAGATTATACTGAAGTTTGCACAGCCTCCAGCTCGCCCTCAAATATCCCAAAGCTTCAAGATGATTTTTTAAATTTGCACTTAATGTGATGAGACAGTTTTCAGAAAAAAAAATTGCATGAAATGGGTTTTCTTTTTATGGGATAGGGGAGTCCCTGCCAAGGCCCCTGGTAGCTCTTGCTCGTCCCTAATTGCCCTTGCACTCTGGCTTGCTCAGGACATTTATTGGGGTGGGGTGCAGTTAACAGACAAACTCCCATCCACACCCCCCTCTCCCCTTTACCCCCACTGCCACTCTTCAATCACCAACTCCCCTCTTCTGCACCTCCCTCTCACTCTTTCCAGCCCCCTCCCAGCTTTCTTCTGCCCCCTTCCCCTCTCACCTTTTCACCCACCCCCCTCTCTCTCCCACTCCTCCCCCCTCTCTCTGCTGCCCCTCTCTTCTGCCCCCGACTCTTCTTCCCTCTTCACCCCAGTCTTCTGCCCCCCTTCCCCTCTCACCTTTTCACCCATCCCCCTCTCTCTTCCAACCCTTCCCCCTCTCTCTCTGCCCCCCGACTCTTCTGCCCTCTTCACCCCTGTCTTCCGCCCCCTCCCCTCCTCCTCTGCCCCCTCCGCCCTCTTCCACTCCCTCGTCTTTCTCCCCCTTTCCTTCCACCCCCCTCTCTCTTCCCTACCCCTTCCTGCCCCAATTTGCTCCCTCTTTGCCCCCCTCTGTGGTCCCCTCACCCCCAGTACTCCATTGCCTGGGTTCCCATTGCCTGCTCACTCAGTCTGAGCTCTAACGTCCTCCCACACCGACACCGTTACCAGGATAGCCACAGCACAACCCTGCCTTTCACAGTGTGACTGGGGAATGTTTCAGGCTGTGATTATATTGGTACAATCTGCATCACTGGCTGTGTGAGTGATCCCAGCTGTTACTCCTGGAGATTACTCTGCTTATATCCCTCATCCTTCGCAGGGCGTCCACTCAACAAGTCACCCCTCACCTACTTTGTGTTTGAAACCAACTTCATCTCTCCTCAGACCCGCCCCCCCCCCCCCCCCACAAGGCCAGCTTTAAAAGCTGGCAATGCTGTTAACTCACAGGGCCTTTCGGGAACCACGTTCTGTCTGAGACCAGGCAACAACGTCTGCCTCAATAATTTGAGATCTCCCCTCAGTCCACAGTTGTTGTTGTAGTTTGGAGCCTGTTGCTAGCCCGGGGCGGGGTGGAGGGGGGGGGGGGTGTGGTGGTGTCAAGACTTTCTCAGTTGACCCCCACCTCTGAGTCAAAAGGTCGCCTTTGAATTCAGAGATTGGATCCCAGAATCCAGAATAGCTCTCCCGTTCTAGTGTTCTGTTGAGTGCTACTCTGTCAGAGACGCGGATTGAGGATTGAATTTTAAAAACTGTAACCTCTTCCCCCAATCTGCCCCCTTGGTTGGATTTGCAAATCCCATATCCAGGACAAAGCAGCTCACTTCATCTACAAATACTCATTTCCTCCACCACTGACGCTCCGTACCAGCAGTGTGTACCATCTACAAGACGAGTTGCAGAAATTCACCAAAGATCCTCACACAGCAACTTCCAAACCCACATCCACTTCTACATCGAAGGACAAGGGCAGCTGATACATGGGAACACCACCCCCCCCTGCAAGTTCCCCTCCGAGTCCCTCACCATCCTGACTGGGAAATAAATCGCCATTCCTTCAGTGTCACTGGGTCAAAATCCTGGAATTTCCTCCCTAAGGGCATTGTGGGTCAACTCACAGTAGATGGACTGCAGTGGTTCAAGAAGGCAGCTCACCCCCACCTTCTCAAGGGGCAACTAAGGACGGGATATAAATATTGGGCCCAGCCAGCGATGTCCACAATCCTGTGAATGTAGTTTGTCCATCATCCACTTCTATCCAAGTTGAACCCTCCTCCTTCTGCTGTCTAGACAAGACGGCTGTGGATAGTCAGCCTGGGCTGAAACATTGACATTCTCCTTTCCAGATGTCACATTGTTAGAATTTCTTTTTGCTCTGGCAACCTCAAGCACCTCTACATGTGGCCCCATGCTCTGTTGATGTCCATCTTCATGTGTCTGATACTTGTGAGTGGATAGGGGTTCGGTTCGCTTGGATGGCTGGTTTGTGATGCAGACTGAGGCCAACAGCATGGGTTCAATTCCCGAATTGGCTGAGGTTAACTCTCCTTTTCAATTTCTCCCCTCAGCTGAGGCGTGTTGACCCTCTTGTTCAACCACTACCAGTCATCTCTCTCTCTCTCTCTCTCTCTCTCTCTCTCTCTCCCTCCCCCTAATGAGAGAGCAGCCCTGCGGTCTGGTAGCACTATGGTGACTATACCTTTTGATTTTGCCTTCTCCCTCTCTTAGGGGAAAGTGAGGAATGCAGATGCTGGAGATCAGAGTCAAGAGTGTGGTGCTGGAAAAGCACAGCAGGTCAGGCAGCATCTGAGGAGCAGGAGGATCAATGTTTCGGGCATAAGCCCTTCATCGTTCCTGATGAAGGGCTTATGCCCAAAACATTGATTCTCCTGATCCTCAGCTGCTGCTTGACCTGCTGTGCTTTTCCAGCATCACCTCTCTCTCTCTTCCCTACCCCTTTTAATGACCTGCATTGCCCTCAATATAAGTAGATTAATTAAAAAATGCAGGTGATTTATTGGTGATGGTCAATCAGTGAAAAACATTACGCAGCTGATTTATGATGAAGAAATAAAAATGTTCATTTGTGTGTAAGAATACTTCTGGAAGAAAAAGAGAAAGACTTTTGGAAGACATAGGATCCACAACTGTCCCTGATGAGCTGACTGTAGTGCAGTGGTAGTGTTCCTACCTCTGAGCCAGGGAGCCTGTGTTCAAGCTCCACCTGCTCCAGAGGAGTGTCATAACATCCTGAATGGGTCGTCTAGAAAATATCAACACAACTGCCCCCTCCAAGGACCTCCACTATTCTCCTGATCTTTCTCCCACCTTATATTGTGTGACATCATCAGGGGGTGGAGCTTAATATGATCTCTGACATTAACTGTTTCAGAACCCTTAGCTAATACAGCAACATTCATATTCCAAAGACTTCTCTTTGCATCTACAGCCCTTTCCATATTTCCCAGGCAGCAGGGAAGTGAATAGAATTAGCGTCCTATGAGGTTTGGTTCCCCTTTTCCAGATTCTCCTTTTAGCTTTGCAAAACTACTTCTGGCAATCTCTGTCCTCCTTCTAATTTCTGTTTGCATCACACCTTCCATCTTCTGTTTTCATTTATGTTAAATAACTAACGTTTATCTACCTGGTCACTTCAACATCATCCACCTCATTCTCACACTAGATTCTTCTAGCCTGTACCTAATCAAAATACCATTGTTTTAGTCTCTTTGATGTTTGTACTCAATTCATATTGTGATGTTATAGATTTTCCTTGATGTGTGATGGTTGATACAGCCTCAGCTGATTTTATAACTAGCTCTATACCTTATCCAACATCCTGTGAAAATGTTTCCAAAGGTACTTCAATTGACTGTAAAGTGCTTTGGATGGTCTTGAGGATGTGAAAGTGCTATATAAATGCAGGACTGACTTCCTTACATGCCACTTTCCTTCCTGGTAAAGTTTCGACAGCGATTGAACCAGTGGATGCGGTGCCTATCCAGTGGGCTGCTTTTTTTCCTGGGTAGTATCCAGCGTTGTTGGAGCTGCACTCATCCAGACACGTGGGGAGTATTCCATCGCACTCCTGACTTGTGTCCAGTTGATGATGGAGAGATTTTGGGAGGTCAAGAGTTGAGTTAGTCATCAGAAAATCCACAGCCTCTGATCTGCTCTTATGGCCAGAGTACGTTTATGAGTTTGCTAAAGAAAAGTCACATTTTGTCAAAGCTTTTCATCTTGCATTCATCAGGACAATTTACAAGAGTGCCAGTGTAAAAGGGAGCAATTGTCATACTGTGCATACTGGAGCCTATACACCTTGTGTATATATACAACACAGCCCTGTACCTTTCAAAAAGAACATGTACATACATTGTGGAGAAAGTGAGGACTGCAGATGCTGGAGATCAGAGCTGAAAATGTGTTGCTGGAAAAGCGCAGCAGGTCAGGCAGCATCCAAGGAGCAGGAGAATCGACGTTTCGGGCCCGAAACGTCGATTCTCCTGCTCCTTGGATGCAGCATGTACATACATTGCACCTTCTTCATCTTAAATCAACGAAATAGATATAGAAACAGAAATAGATACATGTCATTCTCTTATCTGTTCTTCAGGACAATGCTTTGACCAGTTAGAGCTAACCTGCCTGGTTTAAATTTAAACAAAGCTTGGTGATTAACTGTCAATCATCACCAATCTGGTTCACACTCTGTGATAATGCTAACACAAATCAATCAGCATTCTCTTCTGCAACAATGTGGAGGGTTCCATCGACATATTGAATTGGAAGTGAAAAAAAATCACATTGGACTTGAAAGGTTAACACTCTTTCTTGCTCCACAGTTGTTGCCAGACCTGCTGGAGTTTCTCTGGATTCTCTGTCTTTGTTTCAACATCGAATGTTACTCCCCGTTACATTAGCATTCCAGCAAATACCCTGAAGAGTGCAAAGTGAAAATCTTTAACAAGCTGCAATCATACTTGTGTTCTATACCATCAAACAGCTAGTTATATGATTATGGGGGAAGGACAATTACATTTTTTTAAAATCAAAAATTGGCATTTCTAGCTCAAGAAAGTCTGTCTCATTTCCTTAAAATAAAAAATGTATTAAATGTAATTGTTTGATTTGATTTTAAATGTTTGATTTGGGTTTGCTCTTGCGTTCTATCTGGTGATAGAGGAGAGTCTTGGTCTGAATTCTGTCTGATTCCCCTGGAGTATTTATTAAGCTCAGGTTACCATGGAATCTGTGCCTGCATTTCCTGTTCTCAGGGCCTGAGGCCCCCTTTCTCTCCAATAGGTCACTTCCTCCAACTTTATTAATAGTGTTAGCTTAGATTAGCTGGCTGTGAGTTTGAAAGTACTGAACGTACGTTTTGTCCAGTGCTGCATAGCTAGGGACATCTCGACCCTTCATGTCCTGTGACGTTGTGTGAAGGTAGGGAGCTTGTAGTCAGGCAAATAGCCTGGTACAACAATCCTGCCTTGGTATAGCACCTCTGACAGATTGAAGCAACCCAACGTGGATGGGATGTTTAACTGACATTTGACAGTGACCGTCATGGGTAGTGTTCGGACTGGTAACCAAAGGAACACAAGAGCACAAGACCAGGCCCTTCGGCCCTCCAAGCTGATCATCATGCCCGAACTAAACTGAAAAACAAACCTTTTGTCCCTTATTCAGTCTGTATCTATCAATTCCCTCCCTATTCATATAACCATCCAGATGCCTCTTAAATGTTCACATGGGCCTGATTTAAGGATTTAGACTTTTTTTGAGGAGGAAATCCAAAGTTTGAGTTCCACACGGCTATGATGGAGGGAGGGAGGAGTATTGAAGATGCGCAGGATGTGGCACAAACACAGAGAATGTTGATCCTGCCAGGTCTCTCCGCATGTGTGGAGAGAGAGGAATAGAGTTAACGTTTCATGTTCGGTACGACTTTTTCAGAACTGAAAAGGAGTCAGACTGGACTGGAAACATTAACTCTGTTTCTCTCTCTCTTCACAGGTGCTGCCAGACCTGCTGAGTTTCTCCAGCATTCACACTTGTTTCAGACAGCCAGCATCCACAATATTTTTGCTTTTATTTATGTTGTATAAGACGTGGACTCTATAAAACGGTTAACTCTGAAGCCTTTGTGTTGCTTTACCCACAGGGATATAAATGATAATCTCTGGGAGGAGCTAGTCAGTTTCAGTTGCCTCTTGAGTTGCTCTAGTTTGTTAGACTGCCCTCCTATTGATAACCTAACTGACATAGCTGTTAACTTGTTCTCTCTATGGAGACATTCATTCTTTTCTCTCCATGTAATGGAACACCACTTATGTCTCTCCAATGAGAGGGCAGCCCTCTGGTCCATTACAGAGTATGGTAACTCACTCTCCTCTTGTCTCCCCCTTTCCCCACCCTGTCTCTCCTATTCGCCCCCTCCCCCCCATCTCACCGGTGGTGGCACAGTGGCTCAGTGGTTAGCTCTCCTGCCTCACAGCGCCAGGTGACTGTCTGACTGTGTGGAGTTTGCACGTTCTCCCCGTGTCTATGTGGGTTTCCTCCGGATGCTCCGGTTTCCTCCCACAGTCCAAAGATGTGCAAGTTAGGGTGAATTGGCTGTGCTAAATTGCCCGTAGTGTTCAGGGGTGCATACATTCAGTGCATTAGTAAGGGGTGAATGTAAAGTAGTAGGATAGGGGATTGGGTCTGGATGGGATACCTTTCGGAGGGTCGGTGTGGACTTGTTGGGCCAAAGGGCCTGTTTCCACAGTATAGGGATTCTGTATTCTATCTCCCACTCTTCCCCCCCCACCCGTCTTCTCCCCTCTTCTCCCTCTCTTCCCCTTTATCCCTCCTTCCCCCGTCTCTCCCTCTTCCCTCTCTGTCTCCTCTCATCTCCCTTCCCCCTGCATCTCCCCTTTCACCCCATCTCCCCCCCCACTACCATCTCTCCTCTTCCCCTCCCCCCATCCCAACGCCCCCCCCCCTCCCCCCCCCCCCCCCCATCTCCACCTCTTCAATGAGAGACCAGGCCTATGGTCATTTGAGACAATAACTTTATCTTTCCAACGACATTACCTCGCCTCCCTTCCCTGTAACCTGTGACCTTACTCCTATGTCACAAACATATCCTGTTACTCAGGAATAAGCCTCTTTTGCCAAGACTGCAGGTGGCCATCTGTCAGAAGACTTTGAATGTAAGAATTACAAACAGGATTAGGCTATTCAGCCCCTCAATCCTGCTGCACCGTTCCATAAAGTTATGGTATCCTCCGGCCCATGTTTCCACCTATCCATGATAATCTCACTTATCAAGGATCGAACTACCATGTCCTTAAAATATTCAAAGATTCTGCTTCCATGTTTTCAGGAAGAGAATTCCAAAGACACTTGACCCTCAGAGAAAATGTTATTTTCCTGACCTCCATTTTCAACTCTTAATTTTTGAATAAAGACGGCAGCTTCTAGTTTTTCGACAACATGCTGATATCATTCCTTTTTAAAGGTGACTGAGACTGGATACAGTCCTCCAGCAAAACTTTCCCCCAGAGTGTGGTTGACTTTTAACCACCCTCTGGGCAATTAGGGATGGGCAATAAATGCTGCCCTAGCCAATGACACCATCATCCCGTGAATAAACAAAAATAAATGCATTTTGCAATGCCCTGTCTGTGGGCTGGCAGTGCTGTACTGCAGCGAGAGAGACAGCACCCTGGAGATGGAAAGGGAAACTCTGAGAAGAGAGGTGCTCCCTCACTTTCCAAGCTAACAGCAAGAATCATTTGGCATTGTGCAGCCAAGCCAGAGGAAAGAGGCAGCCTTCTGCATTTTTATTTGATTTCGCAGTGAGTCTGGGGAATAAATTCCATTCACAGCAGGTCAAACTTTCCACTCTCAGCTCCCCAGCCCTGAGCTGAGCAGTTGCCTCAGTCAGGCCCAGTAATTACCTGGCTGTTGTGCTGGTTTGATAGAACTCTGCAATCTAACAGGACGCTCATATTTCTGAGTCTCTGTTGACAGGAGACAGACATAAGCTTCTCACTTTATGACTACAGTGTATATTCTTCAACCTTCTTGGCCCTGACTATTTAAACTTCCACAAATGACTCTTGCTCTATCCCTCCCCTCATATCCATTTGTCCCCCATGTCGCCTCTCTCTCTCTCTCTCTCTCTCTCACCGTGTTCTCTCTCTCTTCTCCCTCTCTCTGTTCTCTCTCTCTCTGTTCTCTCGCTCTCTCTCTTCTCACTCTCGCTATCTCTGTTTTCTCTCTCTCTCTCACCCATGGTCTTAAACTCTCTCCCTCATTCTTCCCCAAAATGCTTTCTCCCATTCTCTCCTTTTCTTGTATCTTATTCTCTGTTTTTCCAGAACTAGAGGGCATAGGTTCAGGGTGAGAGGGGAAAATTTAAAAGGGACGTAAGGGGCAACTTTTTCTCAGAGGGTGGTGCGTGTATGGAACGAGCTGCCAGAGGAAGTGTTGGAGGCTGGTACAGTTACAACATTTAAAAGGCACGATTAGGAAGAGTTTAGAGGACCAAGTGCTGGCAAATGGGATTAAATTAGGTTCGGATATTGGCGTGGACAGGTTGGACCGAAGGGTCTGTTTCCACGCTGTACATCTCTGACTCTCTTGCTGTATTCTATCTCTCTCTCATTCTGTGTTCATTCCCTCTTGTTCTCTTGTGCTCTCCCTCGTCCGCCTCTGACTTCTCATTCGCACTCTCTTTCTCCCATCTTCTGTCTGCCAATATTCTCTCTCTTTGCCCCTCCACCCAGTGTTTTTTCTCTCTCTCTCTCTCTCTCTCGCTCTCTCTCTCTCTCTCTCTCTCTTTGAAGTTCAGTCCTTGGCAGTTTTGAATAAATGAGAGAATGTTTCCTAAACCTTTGCCTTTGCACACATTTCAGCCAAGACCTGAAGTCAATTCGAGGCTAAGTTCAGTTTAGTTTCTTCAGACAGTAAGCAGCTAAGCTGCTCTATCACGGTGAGGGGCCAAGGTCTTTCCAGGTCAAACAACAACAATGATTGGGCTGTCCTCTGTCTGCAGCCTTCACTCCCGTCACCAAGTGCATCAGCAAAATCCAGCAGACACAGGGAATCGAAAATAAAACAAAAGATACTCACAACATTTTGCAGGCTAAAGGTCATGAAGCTGAGACATTGATTCTGTTTCTCTCTCTTATTGCAGTCTGACCCCCTCAAACGTTTCCAGCATTTTCTGTTCCATTTATTATTCACATTGTAGTGTTAGTCTACAAGTACCCTAACAATATAACCCAACTGGAGGAAAATGTCCCCCCGAGAGTCCTAACAAATATTTATCTGGAAATTGTCATCAGTGCAATCAGGTCACCTGGGTGTCATCAGGCTGTGGGATCTTGCTGTAGCAGTTTGGATGTCAGTGAAGAATTGTTGAAAGATTAAAGCACAGCTGGAGGCCTTTTGGCTCATTCTGTCAACGATGGCTCTTTGCAAGAGGCACAGTGGCTCAGTGGTTAGCACTCCTGCCTCACAGCACCCAGGATCCGGGTTCAATTCCAGCCTCAGGTGACTGTCTGTGTGGAGTTTGCACATTCTCCCCGTGTGCTCCGGTTTCCTCCCACAGTCCAAAGGTGTGCAGGTCAGGTGGATTGGCCATGGGAAATTGCCCACAGTGTTCAGGGATTTTTAAGTTCTGTGCATTAGTCAGGGGTAAATCTAGAGTAATAGGGTAGGGGAATGGGTCTGGGTGGGTTACTCTTCAGAGAGTCAATGTGGACTTGTTGGGATTCTACGATGAAGAGAAACTCACCCTGTCCAACTCCCTCACCCTTTCCCTGCAAAGAGTGGACGTGGAGAAGATGTTTCCACTTGTAGGAGAGACTGGGACCCAGGGGCACAGCCTCAAAATGAAGGGATGACCCTTTCAAACTGAGACAAGGAGGAATTTCTTCAGCCAAAGGGTGGGGAATCTGTGGAACTCATTGCTACAGAGGGGTGTGGAGGCCAAGTTGTTGAATTTATTTAAGACAGAGATAGTTTCTTGATTAGTAAGGGGATCAAGGGTTACGGGAAGTAGGGGGGTGAGGGTGAGAAATGTATCCTACGTGATCGAGTTGAGGATCAAATTGATGGGCCACATTCTGCTCCTATATCTTATGGTCTTATGGCCCCTTTGGACAGTGCCTTTGAAACCTAGGACCTCTCCCATACAGAAGGACAAGGGCAGCAGATACATGGGAACACCACCCCCTGCAAGTTCCCCTCCAATCCACTCACCATCCTGACTTGGAAATATATTGCCATTCCTGCTCGGTTGAAATCCTGGATTTCCCTCCTTAAGGGTATCATGGGTGTCTCTGCACTCCATGGACTGCACCACTTTGTCCAGGCCAATTGGGAGCAGGCAGTAAATGCTGGTCAAATCAATGATGCTCCTGTCCAATGAATGAATAAAAGGAACCATCGTGGAACAGCCCTACTACCCTCCTGGAATTCTGCACTCCTCCAAATGGGTCTGCATCCCCACCCCCATTCCTCCATCCATTTTTGGAGCCATTTGGCTGGACTCTGGATTCTGGGACTTTCTCGGTGGATCTTTCCACGATTCCTCGTTTTCCTGCCGTCCACCGACTTCTTTGTGTCAAAGGCTTCCCTTCCTTGTGTTCTAGCTGAGCATCTTGGCGGGGTGTATCCCATTACCGGCGCTACATAAGTGCGGGTTGTTGTCGGAACCGACTGACATTCGGTGTCCATGAAATCATGAGTTTGAGAGATTAAGCCAAGTCTTTCAGAGGAGGACGATTTAATAAGCCAAGTGAACTGGGAAGTCTTGTGCAACATTATTCTGATGTTATAAAATGATGAAGTCAAAGATTGATTAACAGTGTGACCGGTTTTTGACTATGACCTTGTGACTCAGTGTCTGTCCCTGTGGTTAAGCAATGTCAGTAGTGTTGTTGTTTAGGTCGTCTTTCAGTCTTAAGTGAAATTCCAGAACATTCCAGAGGAAATGGATAGCAGACCTCATGTGCTGGTTGTGAATTAGACTTCGTACATACACATATTTGGTAAAAGGTTGTGCTGGTGATGCTCTGAGTGGGATCATCCAGACACCAAGACAATTAAATAAAGCTCACTTCCTACTTCAGTACCCCCTCCCTCTCACCTCTCACCGCTCCTGCCTTACCATATAGCTGAGTGTTTAACCCTCAGTTCTGGACCAACACAACTTGTCCAGTTTGATAATAAGAGACAAGTTGTAGCAGACTTTTAATCTCTCCCATTCAGTATATGAATGTTTATGTAATCTGAGGGTCTGTGTCTGTGTGTCTGCACATGTGGATATGTCAGTCTCTCCGAATTTCCATGTGGGTCTCTATAACTATGTGTGAAGGAGGGTATCTCTGACTGTTGTCTATGTGGGGAAGTGTCAGGGCTTGTGTGTATGTTTGTGTGTATTATAGTGTGTGTGTGTGTGTGTTGTCTCTCTCTCTCTCTCTCTCTCTCTATTTCTCTCACACACTTTTTGTGTGGGTTTCTATGACCGTGTCAGAAGTCACACAAAAAGCTGTGATTTCAGATAAACTAATTGGACTATAACCTGTGTGAATTCTGACTTTGTCCACCCCAGTCCAATACTGGCACCTCCATGTCATGCTACCTTCTATAACTGTGTGAGGGAGGGTGTATCTGACTGTTTGTATAGGGTATGTATATGGGGGGTATCTGTGGATGGGGCAGAGGATTCTCCTGTGTGTGTGTGTGTGTCTCTCTCTCTGACCCTGTCTGTCTGCCTCCGTTCTTGTCACATTGCCCCAGTTGATGGCTGACACCTCAGTATGGGTTTTCTCTGGGATCTATATGGGATATTTCTCCACTGGCAGAGGCTGTAGGTGAGAAATTGCTTCTAATTCGCACACCGTAACGCTCCATTAAGCCAACCACATCTATATTTTCCAGCTCCTTGTTCATAGTCATTTGGCATTTCAACTGTATATCCAATGGCACTTAAAATGTGATTGTGTAAGAGTTTGGGTCTGAACTGTGTGATAGGTTAATGAGACACTACGTACATCATCACCAGAGATGATACAGTGTCACATAATCTTGCTGTCTCTCCTGTGGGTTAGATAAAGTTGCAGTCAGATTGTTCCTGTGTACAGTTCCTTGCCTCTGCAGACTGCGTATCGAAGAAATACATTTATACGTTGTACGATTGTGGTTTGTCGTAATCATGTGATTTCTGACGCAGTTAACTTTCACTTTGAAAGTAGCAGCCATTAAAGTACATTACACAAACGATGGTGTCAACAGTGACCAGCTGAACTGTGTGGATTTTCAAAGTTGTCAGAGGGCCGGCTACCACAAGAAACAGAGGAAGATTGAAGACAGGAATTATGGGTTGAGTCAGAATGGTTGTGCATTTTCCAGCCTCCAGTCCTGAGGGAATGAAAGGTGAAATGGGACAGAATTGCAATTTCTTCCAGTCTCAGTGACGAAACCATAAAAGAATTGAGTAGGAAATCTGAACAAACAGGAGTAGTAATTCTGGCATCATCAGTGCTGGGCAGAGAGTGCCATAACCTGTATCGTGGTCTGGCCCCTCACTGGGAAGCAGAAATGTCAAGTGCATACGTTTTGAAATCTTCAACGGCACAATTTGGACTCTCAGCCAAGAAATATTGCAGAAATGTCAGCAAAAAGATTGAGGCTAGAGCACAGGATGCAAATATTGCAGAGAACAGCGTACAAAAGAAAGGGGGACTTTAACTTTCCAGATATTGACTGGGAAAGCTATAGCTCGAGTTCGTTAGATGGGTCGGTGTTTGTCCAATGTGTGCAGGAGGGTTTCCTGACACAATATGTAGACAGGCCAACAAGAGGTGAGGCCATACTGAAGTTGGTTCTGGGTAACGAACCAGGCCAAGTGTTAGAATTGGAGGTAGGTGAGCACTTTGGGGACAGTGACCACAATTCGGTGACTTTTACTCTAGTGATGAAGAGGGACAAGTGTGCACTGCAGGGCAAGAGTTATAGCTGGGGGCAGTGAAATTATGATGCGGTGAGGCATGACTTAGGATGCGTGGCTTGGAAAAGTAGGCTTCGAGGGAAGGGCGCAATTGATATGTGGAGCTTGTTCAAGGAGCAACTATTGAGTGTCCTTGATAAGTGTGTACCTGTCAGGCAGGGAGGAAAGGGTCGTGTGAGGGAGCCGTGGTTTAATAAGGAATTGGAATCCCTTGTTAAAGGGAAGAGGGCGGCCTATGTAAAGATGAGGTGTGAAGGTTCAATTGGGGCCATTTAGAGTTATAAGGTAGCCAGGAAGGATCTGAAGAGAGAGCTAAGAGCAGCAAGGAGGGGACATGAAAAGTCCTTAGTTGGTAGGATTAGGGAAAACCCAAAGGCTTTCTATAGGTATGTCAGGAATAAAAGAATGACTAGGGTAGGAATAGGTCCAGTCAAGGATAGTAGTGGGAAGTTGCGTGTAGAGGCTGAAGAGATTGGGGACACACTGAATGAATACTTTTCGTCAGTATTCACTCAGGAACAGGACATTGTTGCTGATGTGAATACTGAGTCACAATTAATTTGAATGGATGGCTTTGAGGTATGTAGGGAAGAGGTGTTGGAAATTCTGGAAAGGGTGAAAATAGATAAGTCCCCTGGGACTGATGGCATTTATCCAAGGATTCTCTGGGAAGCAAGGGAGGAGATTGCAGAGCCATTGGCCTTGATTTTTATGTCCTCGTTGTCTACAGGAATAGTGCCAGAAGACTGGAGGATAGCAAATGTGGTTCTCTTGTTCAAGAAGGGGAGTAGGGATAACCCTAGTAACTATAGGCCGGTGAGTCTCACTTCTGTTGTGGGCAAAGTCTTAGAGAGAATTGTAAGGGATAGGATTTATGAACATCTGGATAGGAATAATGTGATCAAGGATAGTCAGCATGGTTTTGTGAAGGGCAGGTCGTGCCTCACAAACCTTATTGAATTCTTTGAGAAGGTGACTAAGGAGGTGGACAAGGGTAAAGCGGTAGATATGGTGTATATGGATTTTAGTAAGGCTACTATGGTTCCCCGTGGTAGGCTACTGCAAAAAATACGGAGGTATGGCATTGAGGGTGAGTTGGAGGTTTGGATTAGGAATTGGCTGGCTGGAAGAAGACAGAGGGTAGTAGTTGATGGTAAAGGTTCATCTTGGAGTGCAGTTACTCGCAGTGTTCCGCAAGGATCTGTTTTGGTTTCATTGCTGTTTGTCATTTTTATAAATGACCTGGAGGAGGGGCTAGAAGGTTGGGTGAGCAAGTTTGTGGATGATACGAAAGTCGGTGGAGTTGTTGACAGTGAGGAAGGATGTGGCAGGTTGCAGTGGGATATAGATAAGCTGCAGAGCTGGGCAGAAAGGTGGCAAATGGAGTTCAATATAGGTAAGTGTGAAGTGATTCACTTTGGTAAGAGTAACAAGAAGATGGGGTACTGGGCTAATGGTCAGATACTTGATGGTGTGGATGAGCAGAGGGATCTTGGTATCCATGTACACAGATCTCTGAAAGTTGCCACCCAGGTAAATAGTGCTGTGAAGAAGGCATATGGCATACTGGCTTTTATTGGTAGAGGAATTGAGTTCCGGAGTCCTGAGGTCATGTTGCAGTTGTATAAGACTCTGGTGCGGCCGCATCTGGAGTATTGTGTGCAGTTTTAGTCGCCATACTATAGGAAGGATGTGGAGGCACTGGAACGGGTGCAGAGGAGGTTTACCAGGATGTTGCCTGGTATGGTAGGAAGATTGTATGAGGAAAGGCTGAGGCACTTGGGGTTGTTTTCATTGGAGAAAAGAAGGTTTAGGGGTGACTTGATATAGGTGTACAAGATGATTAGGGGTTTATATAGGGTTGACCGTGAGAACCTTTTTCCACGTATGGAGTCAGCTATTACGAGGGGGCATAGCTTTAAATTAAGGGGTGGTAGGTATAGGACAGATGTTAGGGGTAGATTCTTTACTCAGCGAGTCGTGAGTTCATGGAATGCCCTGCCAGTAGCAGTGGTGGACTCTCCCTCTTTATGGGCATTTAAACCGGCATTGGATAGGCATATGGAGGTTATTGGGCTAGTGTAGGTTAGGTGGGCTTGGATCGGCGCAGCGTCGAGGGCCAAAGGGCCTGTACTGTGCTGTATTTTTCTATGTTTCTATGAAATTACTCGATGTGCAATGTGTTGGAAGTGGTACTTTAACTGTAAGGAGCTGAATCCCTTTGTATGAGAATGTTCAGCTAGAAAACAGCAAAGCAAACCTCTAAAGAGAATTGCTGGAAAAATGTCACATGATGATTCTGATGAATCTTTCTGCACTTTACAACAAACAGGCCATGTTAAGTCTAAAGGAGAGAGGTGGTTGACTGATCACTGCTGGAATGATATTTGAGTGAGTGTGATAAGTGTTGGATAGATACCTGGTACTTGGTGCAACAGCAAATACATTGCAGACCTTTTTGTGATGGCTTTGTTGATGAACCCTTAAGGGATGCACTGGCCTACTGATTCCAGAGACTCTGGGAACCTTAGTTCAATTAGAATCTAGAATTAAGAGTCTAATGATGACCATGTTGATTGTCAGGAAAAACCCATCTGGTTCACTAATGTCCTTTAGGGAAGGATCCTTACCTGATCTGACCTACTTGTGACTCCAGTCCCACAGCAATGTGGTTGACTCTTAACTGCCCCCGGGCAATTAGAAATGGGCAATAAATGCTGGAACTGGTCAGTGATATCCATGTCCTGTGAATGAATTTTTAAAAATCATAAATCAGGGACTGAGAACTGTCTATGAAATGACATAATTTTGTGCTGAAATGGTTGACTCTTACCTGCCCCCTGGGATGGGCAATAAATGCTGGCCCAACTAACAATGCCGTCTTCCCATGGAAACATTTTTTTTTTAACTCTTGAGGTTGTACAATGATACGGTGCTCATCCAAGAGAATAAATAAAGCCAAGGCCTCAATGCAATGGGAAGAATGAAGATCCAGAGATTGGCCAGTAAGCAAAATCCCCTCATCCCAGCTGAAACAAGCTATAACTTTGGACTGATAACCCTGCACATGCCCAAAGAGATTTGGAATAATTTCAGGTCACAAAGTCATTGACTGCCGAACAGACTCGAGAAGATTATGAAGGTATTTTTTTCAGGTTTTTGATGTCTCCCAGGTGAATGTTGTCTAATGAGCAGACAAATGTACACATGTTGGTGAAAGAGTAGGCCATTCAGCCTCTCGAGTCTCTTCTGCTATTCAAAAGGATCATTTCTAATCTGATTGTAACCTCAAATCTTCAATTCCTCGTTAATCTTACACACCCACTCCCGCCCTCTTAAGTCATAGAGTCATAGGGATGTGCAGCATGGAAACAGACCCTTCGGTTCAACCTGCCCATATCGACCAGGTAACCCAACCCAATCTGGTCCCACCTGCCAGCACCCAGCCCATATCCCTCCAAACCCTTCCTATTCATATACCTATCCAGATGCCTTTTAAATGTTGTAATTGTACCAGCCTCTACCACTTCCTCTGGCAGCTCATTCCATACACACACCACCCTCTGCATGAAAGAGTTGCCCCTCAGGTCTCATATATCTTTCCTCTCTCACCATCAACCTATGCCCTCTTGTTATGGACTCCTCCCACCCCAGGGAAAAGACTTTGTCTATTTATCCTATCCATGCTTATCTTGCTTATCATGAATCTATCCACTTCCGCCCTTCAAAAGTATACAAGGTCTCTGCTTCCAACATCTTTTGGAAAAAGGCTTCCAAAGACTCACAACCCTTTAAGAGAAAACACAGTCATGTCACCTCATGCTTTAAACAGGTAACCTCTGATGTTTGAATAGTGAGGCCTAGTTCTGGATTCTGTCCACCTCTGCATAGTTGAGACCCCTCAGGGTGTTCACGTAGGTGTGAGAGCAACTGGGCATCAGCTGAGGAAATGATGCTTTAAAACAGTCTGAATTCATAACTTTGTCCGTCTCTATTCTCTCCCCTCCCAGACCGCACTCACAGCATTGCTGGGAACAATATGACACCCAAGTTCCAAATGTTTTGACCATAAATCTTAGAATCTCTAAGTGTTGGAAGCAGGCCATTCAGCCCACCAAGTCCACACCGACCGTCCGAAGAGCATCTCACCCAGACCCACAACCTATCCCTGTAACCCTGCATTTCCCAAGGCTGACCCATTTAACCTGGACCCTATGGGCAATTTGGCATGGCCAATCCACCTAACCTGCACATCTTTGGACAGGTGGGAAACTGGGAGTAGGAACTGTGTTCTTATATTTGACCACCTCACCTTTCGTTACCTCCTACACGTTTACTCCAGTTAGTTCCTTCTGAAGTGTGGCCACACTTGTGATGCAGGTTTGCACCATAGATTCCTAACAGTACAGAAAGAGGGCTTTCAGCCCATTGAGTCTGTACTGACCAGATGAAGGGCATACCACTCAGATCCAAACCCCATTGCATTGCCCTAGAACATAGGGCATTACGGTGCAGTAATGTTGCGCCAACCTGGGATTTTAACCACGGCACTTTCCTGGACACTACAGGGCAATTTTATCTTTAAGCATGGCCAATCCACTGAACCTGCACATCTTTGGACTGCAGGAGGAAACCCCATGCAGACACGGGGACAATGTGCAAACTCCACACAGGCAGTCATCCTGAGGGGGGAATCGAAGCCAGGTCCTTGGTGCTGTCGGGCAGTAGTGATAACCACAGATCCATCCAGGGATATGCATGTGGCAGTGACCAGACAGTCTATTTTTGTGAAGATGGTTGAGTAATTAAATATTTGCCACAATACAAGAGAGAGAGGGGGAGCACCTCTGACCACCATCAGCACGAGAGAAGATCAATTTAACATCTCATCCTGCCTCAATGTGTGTTTGATGCTCCAGGCGAACAAGGGCAGGCAGTAAAGTCATAGAGAACAGGAAAGCTAAGAAGACAACCATTTGGCCCATTGAACCTTGTACTGGTTTTATTTCAAAGAACAATCCAGATAAACTGTTGTGTCACCATAGTCATGCTAGACCATAGGGGCTGCTTTCTCATTAGAGAGAGAGAAGTGACTGGTAGTGGTTTAACCTGAGGGCCTCCAGACCAGGATTGTTGGTTTGCAGACTAGTGTGATGCCAACTGCATGGGTTCAATTTCCATTACTGGTTTGAGGTTACCATTGGAGGACTCTCCTTCTCAACCTCTTCCCTCGCCTGAGGTCTGGGGGCCCTCAGATTAAACCACCACCAGTCTCTTCTCTCTGTAATGAGAGAGCAGCCCCTATGGTCTGGTAAGACTATGGCGACACAACCAGGTAAATAAAGATGAGGGGATGGCCTAGTGGTATTATTGCTGGACTGTTAATCCAGAGACCCAGGTGATGTTCCAGGGCCCTGATTCAAATCCCACAAAGGCAAATGGTGGAATTTGAATTCAATAAAAATCTGCGATTAAGAGTCTAATGATGACCATGAATCCACTGCTGTTTGTTGGGAAAAAAAACATTTGGTTTACTAATGTCCTTTAGGGAAGGAAACTGCCACCCTTACCTGGTCTGGCCTACATGTGACTCCAGACCCACAGCAATGTGGTTGACTCTTAACAGTCCTCTGGGTAATTAGTGATGGACAATAAATACCACCTAGGCAGGGACGCCCTCATCCTGTGAATGAATAAATGTCTTGGCGTGCCCATTTGCCACTGGGCGGTGGGGACCCCCAGTAGAGGGCTCTCTACGCGGGAGTCTTCCCCCTTTCTCTCGGGGATCTGGGGTGGAGGGTGCTGCACGCAGCGGTCCCATGCAACCGCAGGTTGCGGTGGTTCACGGACTCCCAGCCCAACTGCTCGTTCTGTGGAGTCCGTTGACCATATATATATTGGGTGTGGGTGTTTGCACTCCATTTTTGATTTCCTCAAAAACCTTTTCTGTTTTTGGTTGCACTTCAATGCCATGCTCCTGATCTTCAGACACCCGGGAACCCAGGTGTCCCTGGAGAAGGGACACCCTGGAGTTGTTCAGGGAGAGATGGGCACTACAAGGAGTGGAGTGCATTATTTCCCCCTCCAATTCTATTTTGATTTAACCCTTGACCTCCCCTTTTACTGTTTGATCATGCAGCGTTGCCCTTTGATGTGAAGGGCACTGCTTGTCACTGGCCACTCGGGTGTTTCCTTTCTTCCTGGTGGTGGAAATTGAATAAAGATTCGTGCACCTTGTGTCTCTCACTGTGTCTCACACCTGCACACACACGACATGGGTGCTGGGGAAAGAATAAGCACGACCGCAGTTAGGGGGTAGTGTGGGGTAATTAAAGAAAAAAAAACAAGAGTGTTAGAGGTCCTGTTCACAAAAAAAATTGCAGCTTTGACAAGGTCACCCATTTCCAGAGGCTATGAAATGAGAAGAATGAGTGTGGTTCATACTGATCTGTTCTGCCAAAGATGGTATCACCTCCATTTGTCTTTTCTGTTAGGCCTCAAGCAGCTCAATATGGGTCAAAGCTGTCTGCAATGCACGAAATATCTGCTGTTCATCTTCAACCTCATCTTTTGGGTGAGTGAACCCTTATCTATCTTTTCTGTTCGATAATGTTTGTGTTCAGTCAGGGGCATTGCGAGGTCAGCATTGGCACGGAAGAAGGCTGTGTCCAAATAGATAAAGTGGCTGTACACCATGCCTACTGCACTAGTTTCCATGGGAGATTGCCGAGACATGAGTTACTCTGGAACCCTGCCCTCTGGATGCTGGATTAAGATCCACCCCACCCCCCCCACCATGAGTAGTACTCTTACTCATAGACGTTCCACACTTTCACAGTCACGGCAGTCAAATGGGATTGTCATTGCCCTATCCTGACTCATTCAGAGCTGGGGGTGTCCATTGTTGCAGCTCAAGGGATGATCATGCCGAGTGGCGTCACAGGTGGGGTATTAATCCAGAGACCCAGGTAACATTCTGGGGAAACCTGATTCAGAATCTTCATAAAATCTTGACAGTGTGCAAGCAGGCCATTCAGCCCATCAAATCCACATCAACCCTCCGAAGAGCATTCCACCCCTCTCCCCAATCCTTGTAACCCTGCATTTCCCATGGCTAATCAACCTAGTCTGCACATCCCTGGACACCAAGGACAATTTCCCAATGACAATCCACCTAACCTGCACCAATTTGGACTTAGAATCATAAACCCCTACAGTGTGCGAACAGACCATTTGGCCCATTAGGGCCACAGTAACCCTCTGAAAAGCATTCCATCAAAACCACTCCTATCCCTGTAACCCTGCGTTTCCCATGGCCAATCCCCCCTAACCTGCACCTCTTTGGACTGTGAGAGGAAGCCAGAGCACCCTGAGGAAACCCATGCAGACACAGAGAGAATGTGCAAACTCCACACAGACTGTTGCCCGAGGTTGGAATTGAACCTGGGTCCCTGGCGCTGTGAGGTAGCAGTGCTAACCGCTGAGCCACCATGCCAGCCAGTGAATCCCTCCGATGGTGGAGTTGTAAAAATCCGGAATTAACAGTCTAATAAAGATCATGAGGCCATTGTCAATTATCGGGGGAAAAATAAAGCTGGTTCATTAATGTTCTTACCCTGATCTGGCCTACGTGTGAGTCCGGACCCACAGTAATGCTTAACTGGCAATTAAAGATGGTCCTGTCCAGATCTGACCACATTCTGTGACTGAGTGTTTTGGTGAATACGAAGACCCAACAAGTCACTGTCCTCCCTCCATTGCTCTCTGTGAAAATCATGACCTCTCTAGAAAGATGTTATTTCATCTGCAATGAAAGCAAGTCCAAAATCATGAATATAATCAGCAAAATCTGATTATCTACTGGCCCTCCAACAAAGGAGGAGAGCCAAAATACGCCTAATACTGTAAAACAGATGATTTAAAAATGTATGTTATTCATGAAATATCAGGCTTGACCAAGTGCCAGTTGGATTAAATTTCAGAGATAAAGCATTGGGTAGTAAATCCCTTGATGCTAGTCCTTTAATAAGGAAGCAGACTCCTCCTTCAACAGTTCAAGAGCGTTCCAATATGGGTCCAACGGCTGAGTGGGTGGAATGGGGGTAGAAAAGGGTCTCAATAATAGTCTTTGACTTCACTGCAATTGTCTAGAGAGTTTGAACCAAACATGTTGCCTTTAGACCCTGTGTGTTCCACACTGCCAAGGAAAGTTGGGAGCTGTGCCCAACAACTAACAGCAACCAAATGCAACTCATCAGACAGTGGGAATAGCTCTTGATAAAACCCTAACCCAATAGTATAATGTAACTCCAAAAGATGGGGGCCCCGGCAAGTGTTGCATTTGAACAATGTCTCGGTCCCCGAAATTAAGCTTTCATATTACGATCTTCAGATGTCCAAAAACCCCTCCACCACTTGAAAGTAGAGTCACAGGTAGATAGGATAATGAAGGCGTTTGATATGCTTTCCTTTATTGGTCAGAGTATCAAGTACAGGACATTGGTTAGGCTACTGTTGGAATATAGGTAAAAACAATGACTGCAGATGCTGGATTAGTGGTGCTGGAAGAGCACAGCAGTTCAGGCAGCATCTGAGGACGCTGCCTGAACTGCTGTGCTATTCCAGCACCACTAATCCAGATACTGTTGGAATATTGCATACAATTCTGTGTCCTTCCTATCAGAAAGATGTTGTGAAACTTGAAAGGGTTCAGAAAAGATTTACAAGGATGTTGCCAGGATTTGAGGATTTGAGCTACAGGGAGAAGCTGAACAGGCTGGGGCTGTTTTCCCTGGAGCATCAGAGGCTGAGGGGTGACCTTATAGAAGTTTATAAAATTATAAGAGGCATGGATAGGATAAATAGGCAAAGTCTTTTCCCTGGGGTGAGGGAGTCCAGAACTAGAGGGCATAGGTTTAGGGTGAAAGGGGAAAGATATAAAAGAGACCTAAGGGGCAACTTTTTCACGCAGGGGGTGGTACGTGTATGGAATAAGCTGCCAGAGGAAGTGGTGGAGGCTGGTACAATTGCAACATTTAAGAGGCATTTGGATGGGTATATGAATAGGAAGGGTTTGGAGGGATATGGGCCAGGTGCTGGCAGGTGGGACTAGATTGGGTTGGGATATCTGGTCGGCATGGACCGGTTGGACCAAAGGGTCTGTTTCCATGCTGTACATCTCTATGACTCTATAACTCTGTCTCATTTGTGAAGTGCAAATTTGAGTCAAAGTCAGGGATTCAACTTTCCCCACCTGGAGACCTTGAGACGGAAGGCCAAGCTGAAGGAGCACTGCAGCATCTCCACACGAGAAATAGGAGCAGGGTTAGCCTTCTGAGGCCTGTCCCACCAAACATTGTGACCACGCCTGATTGACACCCTCCACATCACTTTCCTGCCCACCTCCATGATACTCCAAGAGATAACAAATCTATCAATCGCTGCTTCAAACATATTCGATATATGGAGTAATATCACAATTGTCCTTGAGGGTCATTCTCTCATTAGAGAGACACAACTGGAGGTGGTTTAACCTGAGGCCACCACACCTCAGTCGAGGGGAGAGGTTGAGAAAGAGATGGTAACCTCAGCCTGTTCAGGGATTGAACGCACACTGTGGGAACAACTCTGCATCACAGACCAGCCATCCAGCCAACTGAGCTAATCAGTCATGGTAGAATATCCACTGCCCGAATGGGATAGAAATTCAGTTTGTAACACCTTTGAGTGAATATATTTTTCCACATCTCATCTTTGATCATTTGCTTTCTCATGTGTCTGGACTTACTTCCAGTGGAAACAGCCTCCCAGTATCTACCTTCTCAAGCCCCTGCAGAGTCTTGAATGTTTCAATTAGATCACCATCTCATTCCAAAGTACAAAGAATAATTACCCAATTTTTTGTTCAGCATCTTGTCATAGACAGCTCTCCCATCCCAGGCACCAACCTTGTGAACCTCTGCCGTATCACCTCCAATGCAGATACATCCTTCCTTCAATATGGAGACCAACAATGGTCACGATGTCTCCAAAGGCCTCTACAGTTCTAGCAAGATTACCTTATTGTTATACACGATCTCCCTTACAATAAAGGCCAACGCACCATTTGCCTTCTGAATTACTTGCTCTGCCTTTATGCACAGAAGTTTATTTCCATTCATTCATGGGATATGGGCCAATACTTATTGTCTGTCCCTAATTGTCCTTGAGGTGAGTTGCTGCCCTTTAAGTGAAATATTCACTCGTCTGCCCCTCTCACATGAAAGATCCCCTGGCATTGTTTGCCCCACTTCAGTCCCACTTTCCTTTGTTGGGGGAGGGGAGGGTCGGTTAGCTCAGTTTGCTGGATGGCCAGTTTTCAATGCATAGTGATGCAAACAGTGTGCACTCAATTCCCACACCAACTGAGGTCACCATGAAGGACTCTCCTTCACAACATCTCGCTCACCTCAGATTAAACCACCACTCGTCTCTCTCTGTCTCTCTCTCTCTCTCTCTCTCTCTCTCTCTCTCTCTAATGAGAAAGAACAGCCCTCTAGTCTGGTAAGACTATGGTGACTTTGATTGAGGGACAGGAAAGGCAATGTGAAAAAACAATAATCTGGTAATTACACACTGCTACCAATGTGGGCTTGTTACGTGCACATTGTTCCCTATGTTTTACAACACTTCAAAAGTTGGATGAAATGTGCTTTGAGTTGTCCTGATGTAGTGTAAGGTATAAATATGATTTAATACTTCTAGTATTAAATCCCTGGTACTGATCAGTGATTGAACATCGAAGTTGTGGCCTTTGCAGGTCAGTACGGCTCATCACTATAGTTACCCAACTGACTCATCAAGGGAGATCCCAGCATTCTAACATAATGCTGCATTGCATTGTAACCTGCACCTTCACCCTTGGCCCTTGTTGAACTATATTGGCTCCTTGTCCAACAACCTCTCAACTTTAAAATTCTTATCCTTGAGATCAAGCTCCTTCATTTAGTTTTAACCTTGTTCAGTCCTACTAGAATCATAGAATAGAATCCCAACAGTACAGAATAAGGCCATTTAGCCCTTCAGGTCTGCACCGACCCTCTGAAGAGCATCCCATCCAGACCCTTCCCCGTGTTACAAAAGCCCCTCCTTCACCTCTGAGTCCTTGGCTAATTTCCCCTCATGAGACAGCTGTGCCTTCTTAACCCAGATGGCACAGTGGCTCAGTGGTTAGCACTGCTGCCTCACAGCACCAGGGATGCAGGTTCAGTTCCAGCCTCTGGAGTGTGGCGTTTGCACATTCTCCCAGTGTCTGCGTGGGTTTGCTCCAGTTTCCTCCCACGGTCCAAAGGTGTGCAGGTTAGAGTGGATCAGCCATGGGGAATTTAGGGTGATGGGTTTAGGTCTGGATAGAATGCTCTTTGGAGTGTCGGTGTGGATTCAAGGGCTGAATGGCCACTGTAGGGATTCTAACCATGTGGAATTGACTTTCTGAAGGACCCCCCCCCCTCTTTTTTTTTAAGATAACTATTTATAGTTACCTGATGGCCTTTAGTCACCTGTCTTTTATGCAGCACAGTCTATTGTGAAGCACCTTGGGGGGCGTCCCCTTCCCGGCCATGTGAAAGATACTATGTCAATGCAAGTTGTTGTCTCCTGTTCCAGCTGGGAGGCTGCGGCTTGCTGGGAGTCGGAGTGTGGCTGGTGGTGACCCAGGGAAACTTTGTGACCCTCTCTTCGTCCTTCCCTTCTCTCACCGCTGCCAACTTCTTCATCGCTGCGGGCTCTGTCATCATGATCGTGGGCTTCCTGGGCTGCCTCGGCGCAGTGATCGAAAACCGCTGTCTCCTGCTGAGCGTGAGTACCAAACTGCGCCAAATCTCACAGGGACCCAGGTTCAATTCCAGTATCGGGCTACTGTCTATGTGGAGTTTGTACATTCTCCCAGTGTCTGCGTGGGTTTCCTCCCACAGTCTGAAGATTTGTAGGTCAGGTTGGATTGGCAGTGGGAAATTGCCTGATAGTGCCCAGAGATGTGTGTAGGCTAGATGGATTAGCCATGGGTTACAAGGATAGAGTTGGAGGTGTTGGGTCTGGGTGGGATGCTCTTCGGGGAGTCGGTGCAGACTCAATGGGCTGAATGGTCTCTGCGCTGTAGGGATTCTGTGGGTAGGTAACCCAGTGACTGTCTGCCCACCTCTGACCCATGCCCCATAGCTGGGCACAGTAAAAGGCAGCTCACCGATCTGCTTACCAATCCAATCGAGATGAATCTGACCCTGACTCTCCCCTGGTAGAGTTGGGGCAAGCAGCAGTCAGAAGGTTGACATTGACTACAGAAGCATTGGAAGGATTGGGGTGGGGCACATCTTTACAGAGGGCGATGTGGGTGCCCCACGAGCAAGATGGTGTCTCACTCTGTGATCCCTGGGGCCATGCTGTCATTCATCTTGGATGGACTAGCCATTACTGGGCTCAGACTAGATTCCTGCTCACTGTGGGTTCCAGCTGTAGGACAGCCTAGATTCCCATTGGCTGGTGCTGCACTGACTCTCGTTCTGAGGCAGTACATGGTGTCTGTAAAAGTCAGCTTGCTGAGGTTGTGTTCAGTGCAGGTTTACTGTCAGCTCTGGTCGGTAACTCGCTCCGTCACTCTGCATGTTAGCCATAACACAGCAGCTCGCATTCCTGCCTCTGGCTGCGTCAATAAGCTGGACGTCCAAGTCTCTAGACCAGACACTTGAGTGCAGCACCCAGACTGTTGCGCCTCGTGCAGTACTGGGGGCGTACTGTTGGAGGTGCTGTATCCTGGATGAGATGTGAAGCTGAGATCCCATCTTCCCTCTGAGCTGGGTGTGAATGATCCCATTGGCTATCTGTTGTGTCAATTATTGGTCTGCTGTCCTCCTGGACCTAGTGGACAGACACTCTTCCAAAAATAAAAACATCTACATGGTGTCCGAAAGAGGGCAGAGACTTTTGGACCGAATGTGAAGCCAGTTTTGGGACTTGATTCTCGCCCAGTGTAAACTGCAGATTGGTGCTAGTCTGGACCTGAGTGCAGTGCTCCAGAACATTCTACCGTCACTATCTGCTGCTGAAGATTGTGGGGAGTGATGGTGGTGGTGGGGGGTCAGTACCTCATGTCTCTAACTTTAGTCAGTTTCCAATGTCAACTTCTCACAACCTCCTCCTCTTTCTTCCTGGCAGTTCTTCGTGGTCCTCCTGATCATCTTCCTTCTCGAAATGATCATCGGAATCTTGTTCCTGTGTAACCAAGAAACTGTAAGTGTGGGTGAAGGGCCAGCTTTCCCTGTCACTGCCCCAAACATTAACATCAGTGTCCTCCCCTCTCTCCTCTCCCATTCTTAATGAGCATCAACATCACACACGTCGAATCCCACTGCTCACTGAGGAATGCCTTGCTCAAGAAGTTCGGAAATAGTGATCTTAACAAATGACTGACTGTACGGGCACAGTATGCACTTCCTACTCCAGAAAATAAATGTTCTTTTTTTCCTTTGAAATCGCAAGATCACATTTGCAGAGGACATAAAACGTTTTGCATGGTAAATTAGAATTCACAACGGGTGAACGCGCAAGCAGTGGGACTTGGGTGTACACTAAAATCCCAAAACAATGTTACTCCAGTTGCTAAGCTCAGGTCCAGAATTGACTCTGACTGGTCAGCCTGTGGTACCATATCTAGGTGACCAGATGCTGCCAATCGCACTCATTGATCATAGAACATAGAACATTGCAATGCAGTACAGGCCCTTCGGCCCTCGATGTTGCGCCAACCTGTGAAACCAATCTGAAGCCCATTGAACCGACACTATTTTAGTCTCATCCATATGTTTACCCAGTGACCATTTAAATGCCCTTAAAGCTGACGTGTCGAGAGTCTGGAGAAGCACAGCAGGTCAGGCAGCAGGAAAATTGACGTTTTGAGCAAAAGCTCTTCATCAGGAATGAATATTGATACTGTTGTTTACCAGACCCATAATATGCTGAATTGGCTGTCAGAGATTTCAAAAGGTTTTATTGCCAATCTATAGTTCAGCAGAAACAACAGTTTCTACATTTCCCTTCTGGACCCTTTTCCCTTTCCAAAAGTTAATCCCTCCCTGAAGAAGAACCCAGCTCTTTTTTTTGTGTACCTATATATCCAGAGGTGCTCTTACACACAACCAAACGTGTTTCCTTTTCCCATCACCAAATCACATATGTTTATTTTTACTCATCTATTAACCACTGCGAATAAATCATCTGTGTTCCCTGACAAACGTGAGGGATAGAGGGAGGGATGAATCTAGTTGTTAGGTACAAAGTACAATGATTTTCATCTCTAGTCAGTCAACTCTAAAGCTGCACTGAAAACAATAAATGCTGGAGATCACAGCAGGTCAGGCAGCATCCATGGAGAGAAAGCAAGCCAACATTACAAGAGTAGATGACTCAAAATGTTAACTTGCTCACTCTCCACAGATGCTGCCTGACCCACTGCGATCTCCAGGATTTGTTGTTTTCAGTGCAGATTCCACCATCTGCAGTAATTTACTCCTCCATCTCTGAAACTGTTCTGATTTAGCTGTAAAGGGATTTGCATTTCTAATACTGACCATTGGAACAGATAGCTCACCCACACAAACCCATTTTCTCATGCATTGATTTAGATAAACCTGTATGCGAAGGAGGAGCTGAAGAACGGTCTGCAATTCTACAACACATCGGGAAACACTGGGCTGACCAATGGCTGGGACATTGTGCAGACTGATGTAAGGTCAAGCCCTCTGGTATACCATTCCCTTTGCCTGTTACTGACTAGAGAGATTGACTAGCGTGAAACTGACCATCTTTGTATGTTTCCTTGCCTGTCCAGTTCCGGTGCTGTGGTGTTGTCCATTACGAGGACTGGTTCAGTGTCTTAAATGGAACCAAAGTGCCCACCTCCTGCTGCTTCAAGCTGGTCCAAAACTGTTCAACTAATCCTAACACCTGGTGGAAAGATGTGAGTCTCAATCTGATGTCAATACCAGCCAGAAGAGATCCTGAAGGGGAGGGCCACTGCTCAGTATTTGGGATGGGCATAGAATCGTAGAAGGCAAAAGTGAGGGCTGCAGATGCTGGAAATCAGAGTCTCGATTAGACTGGTGCTGGAAAAGCACAGCAGGTCAGGCAGCATCCGAGGAGCAGGAAAATCGATTTTCCAGCACCACTCTAATATAGAATCCCTACAGTGTGGAAAAAGGCCATTTGGCCCAACAAATCCACACTGACCCTCCGAAGAGTATCTCACCCAGATCTATTCCCCATCTCTATTATGCTACATTTACCTCTGACTAATGCACCTAACCTACATATCCCTGGACGCTACAGGCAATTTAGCATGGCCAATTCACCCTAACCTGCACATCTTTGGACTGTGGGAGGAAATGGAGCACTCGGAGGAAACCAACACAGACACGGGGAGAATGTGCAAACTCCACACAGACAGTCATCCGAGACTGGAGTCAAACCAGGGTCACTGGCGCTGTGAGGTAGCTGTGCTAACCACCGCATCTTATAAGGAAACAATTGGACTGGGCTTCTTTCTACTGGTGTTTAGAACAGAAAGGCAGCTCAGTTGAAACATATGTATTCTGGGGGCGCTTGACCAAGTGGATGTGGAAAGTCTACAAATAAAGGATCATCCATTTAATACACAGCTATGGAGAATCTTGTTCCTCTCAGAAGTTTGTGAGTCCTTGGAAATATTGTCCACAAAGGTGTCTTTGAATCTTTTTAAGGCAAAAGTGAATGGATTCTGGATAAGCGAGGAGGTGAGGTGTTATTGGGAATTCAGATTTGAGGCTCCTGAATGGTGGAGCAGGCTCGAGGGGCTGAATGGCCTACTCTCGGTGGATGTGGGTGGGGAAAGTCCCTGATCCGTAGAAAGTTCGCCCTGGAGGGAGTGCAGGGGAGACTCACCAGGTGGATTAAATCGAAAAAAACGATTATACAAGTTATGATCATTTCTTTTTTCCAGACGTGGAAATGGGTGTCGCTGGCTGGGCTAGCATTAACTGCCCATCTCGATCTGTCCTTGAAAAACTGATGGTAAAGAGCTAAATGCCTTCCTCCTAGTTATCTCTTTTAATGAGAGAAGGAATGCATTTGTCATTGGAAACACAGCCAGAGCAAATCTGTTACAAATCTAGGACTTGAGCCCTGTTCAGCATTGTGGACTGTCCTTTTAACTCTTAAAGCTGCATGTCAACATGAGGGTTTGACTTGACTGGAAACAAAAAATGCAGGAAATCACAGAGGGTCAGGCAGCATCCGTGGAGAGAGAGCAAGCTAATGTTTGAAGTCCACTCTTGAACCATTAGCTTGCTTTCTCTCCACAGTTATTGCCTGATCTCCAGCATTCATTGTTTTCAGTACAGATTCCAGCATCTGCAGTAATTTGCTCTGACCTAGGGATTAACTTGTTCCCTTGTGCCGGTAGGCATGCTATGAAAAGGTCATCGAGTGGTTGAAGGATAACGTCGTGGCTGTCTGCATCTTTGGGCTTTGCATCCCAGTGCTACAGGTATGTTACTTGCCTTCAACTACTGAGAGTCATAGAGTCGTAGTGATATACAGCACAGGAGCAGACTGTCCAACTCATCCATGCTGACCAGATATTTTTAATTAATTTAGTCCCATTTGCCCATATCCCTCTAAACCCTATTCATATCCCCATCCAGGTGCCTTTTAAATGTTGTAATTGTACCAGCCTCCCTCTGGCAGCTTATTCCACACACACACCACCCTCTGTGTGAAAAGGTTGCCCCTTAGGTCTCTTTTTTTATCTTTCCCCTCTCACTTTAAACCTGTGCCCTCTAGTTCTGGACTCCCCCATCCTAAGGAAAAAAACTTTGTCTATTTACCCTGTCCATGCCCCTCATGATTTTATAAACCTCTATAAGGTCACCCCTCAACCTCCGACACTCCAGGGAAAACAGTCCCAGCCTGTTCAGCCTTTCCCTGTAGCTCAAATCCTCCAACCCTGGCAACATCCTTGTAAATCTTTTCAAGTTTCACAACATCCTTCCTATAGGAAGGAGACTAGAATGGCACACAATATTCCAAAAGTGGCCTAACCAATGTCCTTTACAGCCTCAACATGACCTCTCAACTTCTGTACTCAATACTCTGACCAATAAAGGAAAGCATACCAAAGGCCACCTTCACTATCCTATCTACCTCCGACTCCACCTTCAAGGAGCTGTGAACGTGCACTCCAAGATCTCTCCGTTCAGCAACATTCCCGAAGACCCTGTTTTGGGCGTGCTCCTCTGATCCCCGACCAGACTTTGGTGATGCTAATCACAGTAGTTTACCATGTAAATTTAGTAAGCAATTAGGGAGGGAAATTGTATGTTAGTCATTATTACAAAGGTATTGGAAAATGAGACTAAAGACATGTTACTATAATTATACTGGGCAGTGGTGAGACCACATCTGGAGTACTACGTGCTGCTCTGGTCTCTTTATCAATGGAAGAATATTCTTGCTCTACATGGAAGGCAGTGACATTGCTCTCCAGATAATAACTTTCTGAGGTCTCTGCATTCCTTCCATTTTAGCATCTTTTGGTTTTAATCATTTTGTCATTGACGGCTATCTTTCAGTTGCCCAGACTCTAGAATTTTCTCTCTCACCCCTAGCTCTTTCTGCTCCTTTCAATTGCGATTTAAAATCAAGCTCTTCTGTTTTCAGCTCCTTGGTTTAGTTTCTAACTTGTTCAATTGTGACCCAATGCAGCCCTTTAGGTTGTTTTGTTACATTAAAAAATGCTTTTTAAATGCAAATTATTGTTGTTGTAAGATGCTTTCCAACGCAATGAATTTAAAGCCCAAACCCTTGTTTTCAAAACTCTTATTGTCTACCTGTTCTATCACTGCCACATCCTTTGACCTGGTAACCTCTCTCCCATTTGTTTTTTAAAAGGTCCCAGTATTGGTTTGTGAGACAGAAACCAAGACACATAGAGTCATAGAGACGTACAGCATGGAAACAGACCTTTCGGTCCAACCCGTCCATGCCGACCAGATATCCCAACCCAACCTAGTCCCACCTGCCAGCACCCGGCCCATATCCCTCCAAACCCTTCCTATTCATATACCCATCTAAATGCCTCTTAAATGTTGCAATTATACCACATGTTTGTTTTGTGAAGAGAGTTTATCGACTTGCTCAGTCTTAACCTCTCATTCCACATCCAGCATTTATATGTACTACAAGGCCCAGCATACCCCCTATTTATGCGCCCAAAATAATTACCACCAATTGCTATCGTTTGGGCTGTTGTGGTGCAGTGGTAGCTGTGGTCCAGGAGACCTGAGTTCAAATCCCACTTGCTACAGAAGTTTGTCATAAAATTCCTGAACAGGTTGGTTAGAAGATTTCAACAATGATATGAACAAATTGTGACAAGACACAAGTGTATGTGGTTGACCAGACACCAACAGCCCTTGTTCTTGTTCATAGAATCCCTAAAGTGTGGAAAGAGGCCAGTCAACCCATACTGACCCTCCAAAGAGCATCTCACCAGAACCCCAGCCCCATAACCCCATATTTAGCATGGCCAAACCACTTAGCCTGCATGTCTTTGGACTGTGGGAGGATACCGGAGCACCCAGAGGAAACGCGGGGAGAATGTGCAAACGTCACACAGACTCTGGCCCGAGGCTGGAATTGAACCTGGGTCTGTAACGCTGTGAGGCTGCAGTGCTAACCACTGAGGACTACTTCACAGCACCGGGATCCAGGTTCGATTCCAGCCTTGGGCCACTGTCTGTGTGGAGTTTGTACATTCTCCCCCAGTGTCTGCGTGGGTTTGCTCTGGGTTCCTCCCACAGTCCAAAAATGTGCAGATTGGGTGAATTGGCCATGGGAAATTGCCCATAGTGTTAGGCGCATTAGTCAGGGTTACATGTAGGGAAATAAGTCTGGGTGGGTTACTCTTTGGCGGGTCGGTGTGGACTTGGTGGGCCAAATGGCCTGTTTCCATACTGTAGGGGATCTAATCTAATCTAGTCTTACTTCCCAGAATTTAAGCCCCTAAAGCCCTTTTACTCATTCCTCTCCTTTTAAACCTAGCACGGGACCTATCTTTCACAATACAGCTTTCAGTTCCTGTCCTAAGTGGCTTTGGCACCACACTTCTTTTTTCATGTTTTTTCCACACAGCCTCTGAGCATTTTCTGTGTGAGATGTACTAGGTCATATGTAATCTGTGAACTTGTAGCACTGAGATATTTCTTCTATCTTAAGTCTTTTCTCTCCCTTTGTTTAGTCTCTTCCCACGTCCATGTACGATGTGTTACAAAAAAAAAATCAGTGTCATAGTTCTCGAAACATTAACTCTCTCTGAAGAAGATGCCAGACCTGTTGAGGCTCTCCAGTGTTTGTCTATCTCTGTCTCTTTTGTTGCTCCTCTGACTTTTCCACCCTTGGTTCTCTCTAAGCTCTAATCTTACACACCTTCTTCTTTGAGATATCAGTCCTGGCTCAGGTGATAGCATTGTTTGACTCTGAGTCAACAGGACCTGGGTTTAAGTCCTCTTGCAGACCCTTGAGCATTTGGAACAGTCTGACATTCCCAGTGCAGCACAGAGCTCGCACTGTTGTTTGTATGACAATCTTCAAACAATGTCCAGTCTGTCAGGATCTCATAGCATTAATCGAATTGAATTGAACTGAGTTGAATTAGCTTTGAGTACAGTGAAAAGTTTACACTCACCACTTAGAACATCATCTTAGGTACAAAGATACCTAGGTGCAGTTTCTTCAGTTACAAGATTAGTTGCAGAGCAACAATGTCACCAACACACTGTGCCATCTTAGGTGCAGAGTAGTCAGGGACAAACCTTACTTACAGAATAGACACATAAAGGGAAAAAAAAGTTACATTACGGCTGGACGCAGCATTGCCATAGGTCCAGAAAAACAAGAAGCAAAGTTTAAAAAGACAAACATCACAGTCTCTCTCTCTCTCTCCAAGGGTGTTATTCGAAGAACAGCAAAAGAGAGTTTCCTGTAGTATCCTGTCCAAAGGCCACCATCATTAACACATTAGAATTAGGTTTTATTTCATGTGTACTCCGTACAGGGGATACAGGAATAGAGTGAATGTCGCCATTCCCGGTGCCATCTTCAATACAAGATACTGAGGTGCAAAATCTGAGGTAAAAAGAATAAAAGTAAAGAAATAAGTTAAAAGCTCACTGTTACAGTTATTCTCAGTATAAAATTGTGAATAAGAAATAAAATTAAAAGTTCCAAATTACAGTCCTTGTTAAGGCATGGACCTGCAGTCAGTCCACGCTGGGCTTCCCCCCACGAAGGCTCAATCTCCCCCACCCTGCTCTGGGCTTGCTCTCTCCTCCCCCCCCCCCCCACCCCCGACCTCTCTCACACGCCCCCCACCCCACGCTGGGCTCACACTTCCACATTTGCCATACCACCACCAACCCACCATCCAACCTCTCCCATGCTCACATCTTGCGGTCATTGTGATATAGCTCTGCATAAATTAGCAGCCACGTTTACTCTATGATGAGAGTGACCACATTCTGCTATTTTATTGAAGCGCTTTTGGTGGTAGTTCTGAAGGTGCTACAGAAATGCAAGTCTCTTTTGTGCAGCTCTCAAGTGAAGTTTCACCAAAACTGTGGTGTGGAAACCAAACCAGATTTGAAATGCCACCCTCCCAGCCATCGGGTTTTTGAAACCCTTCCCTCCTCACGTTTATGACCTCTACATCTGTCTCAGGTCTTTAGAGTCTGAAAATGCAGCAGGGGTGAAAGATAGACCTAATTTAAAATGGAATATTTTAAGAAGGTATCATGGACCCTAACTCTTTCTAATGTTAAAGGCAACTGTAAAGTGTTGTGTTCTAGGTGCAATTCAACTGGAAAACACGACGTTAAGCAAAATACAATTTATTTGAATAGCACAGTTAGAAAACAGCAAAAGAAAGAAGAATTTAGAATAACTTAACTCTGTTGGAAAACTTAACAGAATAATAGGTGCAGCAGGGAGGGACACCCCAGTCTCTAACTGTAACCGGGAATGTTTTATTTTCCGTCAGATACTTGGACTAATTTCCTCCTTGGTGATGTACTGCCAGCTCGTGAAGACCGAGAAGCAATACAGCTGAAACAAAGTCATCGTTTTCTCCGAGTCTCCTTGGACTCCCGTCTCTGTGAATTCAGAGAGTATTTCTCTGTCCTGTATATAGGCTGTCATCAAGTAGACAGCTGAATGAATGAGTATCCTGCATAGGGTTATAAGACCGCTTGCAGCATTTTAAAACCATTATTAATAAAAGTAAAAGGTTATTTGAATTTAGGATTCCCTGCCAAAAGGAGAGAAGAAACACAGACGCTATTGAGTTATTCGATCCGTAGACGCTGTAATTAAATGCTATAATGCTGTAACTGCTTCCTAGTGATGTCACGTGCGGATTCCAGTTGTGTTCTTTGTCAAAAGCAGCTGCTCAAGAACATGCACTGTACCCTTCTGTCTATTAATGGGAAAGTGCTTTCACTGTCAGAATGTGTAAAATAAAAATGTTTTTGTAAAAATAAGTTTGCTGGTCGTGTTTTCCCAATAGATTCATAGAATCACAGAGATGTACAGCACGGAAACAGACCCTTCAGTCCAACCCGTCCATGCCGACCAGATATCCCAACCCAATCTAGTCCCACCTGCCAGCACCTGGCCCATATCCCTCCAAACCCTTCCTATTCATATACCCATCCAAATGCCTCTTAAATGTTGCAATTGTACCAGCCTCCACCATTTCCTCTGGCAGCTCATTCCATAGACGTACCACTCTCTGTGTGAAAAAGTTGCCCCTTAGGTCTCTTTTATATCTTTCCCCTCTCACCCTAAACCTATGCCCTCTAGTTCTGGACTCCCTGATCCCAGGGAAAACACTTTGTCTATTTACCCTATCCATGTCCCTCATAATTTTGTAAACTTCTATAAGGTCACCTCCGCAGCCTCCGACGCTCCAGGGAAAACAGCCCCATCCTGTTCAACCTCTCCCTATAGCTCAAATCCTCCAACCCTGGCAATATCCTTGTAGTTTTGCAATGCAATGACTCCCAAAGATAACTCTACCTCACCAGGACAATTTCTCAGGGAGAGCTGCAAAACGTCCAATCTAATTCCTTGAAAGTGGAGTTGCAGGTAAACAGGGCGGTGACAACGGCGTTTGGCACACGTCTTCAATGGTCATAGCACGAAGTATAGATTGAGTATAGGGGTTGGGACGTCGTTTTGTGGTTTTACAGGACCTTAGTGAGGCCACTTTTAGAATACTGCATACAGTTCTGGTCACCCTCCTGTTGGAAGGATGGGCATAGAAAGGATTTACAAGGGTGTTGCCGGGACTGGAGGGTTTGAGCTATAGGAAGAGGCTGGGTGTTTTTTCCCTGGACCATCAGAGGCTGAGGGGTGACTTTATAGAGGTTTATAAAATCATGAGGGACATGGATAAAGTGAATAGTCAAGGTCTTTTCCCTAGCAAGGGAGAATCCAAAACTAGATGGCATAGGTTTAAGGTGAGTGGGGAAAGATTTAAAAGGAACCAAAGGTCAACTTTTTCACACAGAGGAAGTGATGGAGGCTGATACAATTACAACATTTAAAATGTATCTGGATGGGTATATGAATAGGAAGGATTTAGCGGGATATGGGCCAAAAGCTGACAAATGGGACTAGGTCAGATTTGAGATGTCTGTTTGGCATAGACAGGTTAAACCGTGGAGTCTGTTTCCATGTTGTATGACTAATTCCACAACCTCTCTCTCGTTCTCTCAATCAAACATTGCCAACTCTGGTTTTATCAATGGGCCTCCTGTCCCCAAACACTGCACACCACCATTGGTCACTCAACCTGTCCTTCCTTATGGCACCCACCAACCTTTAGTCAAGCAGAAAACAGACTATTTCCCTTCATCCCCAATTTGGATAGTTCAGGATTGTCACTCAAGCAGCTTTTTATAGCTAATATTTAACCTATTCTTCCTAATCAGCTTGTTCAGGTATGTTATTACATGTCTCTGAATGAGGTGGGACTTGAATCTGGGCTTCCCAATACAGAGGTAGTGACACTACCACTGTGCCACAAGAAGACCTGCCAAAAAAAAGTGTGTTGAATATTTTGATTCTGAGAGAATACATTAATAGTTTGAGATTCTGGGGCGGAAGCAGAAATAGGCCATTCAGCCCATCATCTAGAATGATTACAGTGCAGCAGGAGGCCTTTTGGCCCATCCTGTGCATGTCAGCTCTCTGAAATTATCCTAGACCTTACCACAAGGGGAAACAACCTTTTCAGGTCTACTGTAAGAATCTGATATGTTTCAATGAGGTCATCTCTCATTCTCCGATGAGTACACACTCACCATCTTGAGCAGAGAGATCACTGATTCCGGAATTGTAACTTTGATACAGAATGGAAGAATGTTATGCTGGCTCTTCCCTTTCCCAGTGACCCAACTTCTTGTAGAATCCCTACAGTTTAGAAGCAGGCCAACTGGCCCATCGAGTCCACACCAACCCTCTGCAGAGTATCCCATTCCTGTAATTCCCACGGCCCATCCACCAAACCTGCACATCGTTGGACTGTGGGGGGGGACCAGACCACCCGGAGGAAACCCCACGTAGACACGGGGAGAATGTGCAAACTCCACGCAGTCACCTGAGAGTGGGGTCAAACCCAGGTCCCTAGTGCTGTGAGGCAGCAGTGCTGACCACTGAGCCGCTGAACTGACTTCATTTTTCCTGAGAGCTATTCATCCAGTTCCCTTTCAAATGTTACTATGAGTCGGTGGAAGTCACTTTTCCCGTAAACACTGGAGGCTGAGTCAATGTTTGTTTGTTCAAAACTGAGTTAGTTTTTTTGATGGACAGCAGAGTCCAGGGTTATGGGTGGAGGGACAGGAGGCAGACAGGAAACTGGAGTTGAGAGCACAACTGATTGTTATTGAATGATGGTGCACGTTTGAAGGGCTTAATGGCCTCCTGCTGCTAAATTGAAATGTTGCCAGGTATCTGCCTCCATTACCCTTTCAGACAGAGCATTCCACATTGCAACCACTTAAGCCTTTTTTTTTAAAAAAAGATATCTCTTAGAGTCCTGCCCTAAATCTTCTGCCAATTATCCCAAATCTGTCCTCCCTGGATTCCTAGCCTCCCACCACAGTTTTTCCCTGTTTACTTGATCAGGTTCCATAAAGAGGCACATGAATTTTCAAACTGATACTTTAAGTGAAAATAATCACTAGGGGCAGCACATTTCTCCACACCAAATTCCACTCTGAATCCATGTGTCTTTGAGAGGTTCCCAACATCTGCCTATATTGTCTGTCAGCTAATAGATGAGCAAAAAAGCATATAATTTGCAAACATTCTGAACGCCGCAATTAAAGTTTCCGAGCCATTGCTTTGAGACTACAGTTTTGTATCATTTTTGCCAGCAGCATCTCATCTTGAGCACTTTATAATTTCTGTGAAATAAGCAGATTCTATTTTCATTCATTTCTGGAATGTAAGTGTCACAGGCAAAGTGAGTGTTTAATAGAACCCCGACAGTATGGGAGCAGGCCATTTGGCCCACTGAGTCAACAGCAACCCTCCAGAGTGCATCCCACCCCCATCCACACTACCTCTATAACCCTGCACATCCCATGGTTGATACATATAACCTACACAATGGGGCAACTTAGCATGGCCAATCCACCTAAACTACACAGCTTTAGATGTGGGGGGTAAACCAGAGTACTCAGAGGTAACCCACATAGACAAGGAGAGATCAAGCAAACTCCACACAGACAGTCACCCAAGGGCTGAATCAAACCCAGATCCCTGTGAGATAGCAGTGCTAACCACAGTGACAGTGTGCTGCCCATCTATCCCTGACTGTCATCCACATTGAGAAGGCAGTGAGCAATCTTGAACCCTTGCATGACATTCATTTTGAGATTTTCCCACTTGATACAACAAAGCGTGTTAGATATTGAGGTCCGTTAGAATCTGAATTTTCCTGATATTCACTGTGCAGTATGAAATTTCATTAAGCAGGTCTTACAGCAGAAATTAACTTCCTAAAATTCTAGCATCGGAAACCAAAAGGGAAACATTATGAGAAACACAGAGGTCACGATGTGCATTGAACTGGTGCCAAACCTACCCCATTAATGTTTTCAAAAATAGGAACGTTTTGTTCTTAGAAGGAATAAAAACTAACTTTCAAATGGAGATGGGCTAAAGGGCAATGATCATTGAACATCCCGAGTTTCTGTTCCATGGTCATTGGCTAAAGGGTTCATACAATTGATTGGCACAGGGTAAATTTCCTGCCCCTGGAAATACAATACAATCATAAGTGCCAAGGGCAGAGGGGAGTTCTCAGAGGGCAGTCCTCAGGGAGCTGTCTTCCTCAGGTAGAAGATGGACCAGAAGAAGAGGAGGAGGACCCAGGGAAGAGTTTCCGAACTTCTCGGCTGCAGAGCAGGATGCTGCTGCACCACTTTAACACGGCCGAAACATTCCAGGCCAACAGGCTGTGTGCCCTCTGGCATCAGTGAGCCGTGCCCAGGTGTCAGGGATGTACACTTATCCCACTCACTAATGTACCTCACCTAAACAGCTGCTTCTTAACAAACTCAATAAACCGCCAGAAAATCGCTTACAAACCATCGACTGCCTATGTTAGGTAACTGATCACAAAACCCATAAAATCAACAGGTAGCAGGCTAGACTTTCAGAGGGCAGTGATGAGGTGGTCAGATAGACAGACATTTCTGTCCGCACAAATGACCCTGAGCTGCCTGTTGTCTGTCTCAGGCTTGCTGCAGTGCTCCAACAAAGATCAATGCAAGCTGAAAAATCAGCACCTCATTTTCTGCTTGGGAACTCTGCAACTTTCAGGACTCAATATTGAGCTCAACAACTTAAAGGCCTGAGCACCTTCTCCCATGTCCTTATCCCAATCCCCGAACACCAGGTCTTGTCATCACATGGGATGTTACCACATACATAGAATTTTCGTAAAATACATTCATAGAATTCCTACAGTGTGGGGATAGACCCTTCGGCCCAACAAGTCCACACTGATCCTCCGAAGAGTAACCCACCCAGACATATTCCCCTACCCGATTATCTTATATCTACCCCTGACTAATGCAACTAACCTACACATACCTGGACATTGTGGACAATTTAGCATGGCCAATTCACCCTAACCTGCACATCTTTGGATTGTGAGAGAGGAAACTGGAGCACCCAGAGGAAACCCACACAGACATGGGGAGAACATGCAAACTCCACACAGACAGTGCCTGAGGCTGGGATTGAACCCAGGTCCCTGACACTGTGAGGCAGCAGTGCTAACCACTGAGCCAACCCATTGTCAGCCACTAATAGTCCCCATTTTCAGCTATCAGTTCTCCCAGGACGACCTTAATCAATTCCTTTGTCTGCTCAACTGTTTATCCCTCTCTCTGGGCTTCATCTCCACCTTTTGTTTACTCTTCCCTCCACCCCATCTTTAGCATAAATACCAACCTTACCCTAGCTACCGTCAAGAAGGGTCACAGGGCCCTAAATGTTAACTCTGCTTTCTCTCTCTACAGATAGTGCCAGACCTGCTGAGTTTTCCCCAACAATTTCTGCTTCTGTGTAAGAGACAATGATGTGGATTTGTAGTTACACATAGACACTAGGAGCAGGAGGAAGACAAATTGGCCATGATGTACCATGATCTCTCTATACCCCTTACAAATCTATGGGGTAAGGAGAACTTAGAACCCCTACAGTGTGGAAACAGGCCATTTGGCCCAACAAGTCCACACCAACCCTCTGAAGAGTGACCCACCCAGATCCATTCCCCTACTACTCTACATTTGCCCCTAATCTACACATCCCTGAGCACTATGGGCAATTTAGGATGACCAATTCACCTAACTGGCACGTCTTTGGATTATAGGAGGAAAGCAGAGCAAATCCACGCAGACACAGGGAGAATGCGCAAACTCCACACAGACAGCCACCCGCGGCTGGAATCGAACCCAGGTCCCTGGGGCTGTGAGGCAGCAGTGCTAACCACTGAGCCACCATGCAGGATTCCTTCCCTAAAGGGCATCAGCGAAGCAGATTTATTTTTCCAACAATCCTAGAGTGACGTGGTTATGGATGCTAGTCTTTTATATCCCAGATTTATTCAATTAACTGAACTTACATTTCACAGCTGCTGTGGTGGGGGATCGAACTCATCTGAGCATTAACCCAGTAACATAACCGCTATGCTACTGTTCCCATTTATTTACACAAGTGCATTTACAATGTCTCAACATGGGTTCCTTGTATGACAATTACAATACACTCTCTTCCAGCTAATAATAGTCACAATTTGTTTTAAATTATCCAGCTTTGGGACTTGGTTTTCCATCCTGTTTAGTAATGGGATGCAAGTTATCTTTTCTGCTGACTATAAAGTTCCTGACACACATGTAACCCAGGCTGACAGCCTCAGAAGTTGGTCCTGCGATGAAAAGTTCAACCAAATTCCCAACCTTCAGATCCCACAATAGTGGGGGAGTTATCCCTGATATCCTGCCCATGGTTAACCTTTCGCTAAAATCAGATCATTAACCCATTGCCAGTTGTACATAAATCTGCTGGTGCTTTTTATAAAAAATTCATACTCCATCATACCTCAAATCATTTGAAACGTGACAGTCTACTGGAGACGTGTTCCTCTGTTGTAGCTTAGTAGTTTAATATTAGATGTGGAACTGGAAAAGCAGAGCAGGTCAGACAGCATCCGGGGAGCAGGAAAGGCAATGTTTCAGTCTGAAACAGTGACTTTCCTGCTCCACAAATGCTACCTGACCTGCTGCGCTTTTCCAGCTCCACAACTATTGACTCTGACTTCCAGCGTCTGCAGTCCTTACTGTCTCCAAGTAGCTAGATATTAGCCCAGACACTTATGTGCCTTAGGAATGTAACCTTTGTGCATATCAGTTCGCTCAGGTCCTTGTAACTCAATGGTAGTGTTTCTTCCTCTGAGACAGAAGGCCTGGGTACAAGTCCCACGTGCTCTGGATGCATGTAGTAATATTTCTGAAGATGGTGACTAAAAATATATGGAGTTTGTTGCAGTAAATAATTGTTGGACTTTTTTGCAATATCCACAGCTACATTATGGGAAGTGACAGAAGCCAATGCTTGCTCAGATGTTCTCCCACTGCGATGCCATTTTGAGGCTCGAAAATTGTTGTGATCCCTCTGTGAGGACTGACAGAGAGAGGGGCAGGAGTGGGAAGACCCCTCGGTCAGGACTGACAGAGAGAGGGGCAGGAGTGGGAAGACCCCTCGGTCAGGACTGACAGGGAGAGGGGCAGGAGTGGGAAGACCCCTCGGTCAGGACTGACAGGGAGAGGGGCAGGAGTGGGAAGACCCCTCGGTCAGGACTGACAGAGAGAGGGGCAGGAGTGGGAAGACCCCTCGGTCAGGACTGACAGGGAGAGGGGCAGGAGTGGGAAGACCCCTCGGTCAGGACTGACAGAGAGAGGGGCAGGAGTGGGAAGACCCCTCGGTCAGGACTGACAGAGAGAGGGGCAGGAGTGGGAAGACCCCTCGGTCAGGACTGACAGAGAGAGGGGCAGGAGTGGGAAGACCCCTCGGTCAGGACTGACAGAGAGAGGGGCAGGAGTGGGAAGACCGATGAGAGCAGGTAGAGGGAGGACCTGTGAGTAAATGGAGGGATGGTGGCGATGGGTAGACAAAGCCACGTGGCAACCACTGCTGCCTCAGAGCCCGCGACCGCGACATTTCAGCTGGTGACCCCACTCGGGGTCACGACCTCCACTTTGGGAAGCCCTGACGTAAACATTCCCGGAGCAGGGAAGGCTTCCCCATCGATTTGATTTGATTTATTCTTGTCACATGTACAGCGAAACATTTCGTTTTGTGTGCAGTACAGGCAGATCGCAACATACAAAGACACAAGATCATAGGGTGCTTTGACAGAGCAAGGAGTACAATGTCACAGTTGCAAAGAAGGTGCACAAAATGCAAGATCAGCATCAGCTTTGAAATTTGAGAGATCCATTCAGAAGTCTAATAACAGCTGTTCTTGAACCTGTTGGTGCATGTGTTCAAGCTTCTGTATCTTCTGCCTGATGGAAGGGGGTGGAAGGGATTAACACCGGGGTGGGAGGGGTCTTTGATGATGTTGACTGCCTTCTCGAGGCAGTGGGAAGTGTAGATGGAGTCAATGGATGGAAAGTTGGCTTGCGTGATGGGCTGTGTTCACAGCTCTCTGTAGTTTCCAACAGTCCTGGGCAGGGCAGTTGCTGTACCAAACCATGATGCATGTGGATAGAACGCATCTGTAAAAGTTGGACATGCTGAGTTTTCTTAGCCCCCTTAGGGCGAAGAGGCATCGTTATATTGTCTTGATTGTCACATCAACATGCTGGTCCAGGACAGATCGTTGGTGATCTTCACTCCTCGGAAGTTGGAGAGAAAACGTGCGTCATCAAGTTGTTAAAGTGTAACTGATTCTGAATGTGGGCTAGTTTCCATGCAATATTGGGTGATGCTGCTTGGAGAGATTAATGTGAATGGAACATGGTCACCCTGGTGACAGTCCTCTGAGAGTTTTTTTTAATTAGATTAGATTACTTACAGTGTGGAAACAGGCCCTTCGGCCCAACAAGTCCACACCGTCCCGCCGAAGCGCAACCCACCTATACCCCTTACCTAACACTACGGGCAATTTAGCATGGCCAATTCACCTGACCTACACATCTTTGGACTGTGGGAGGAACCCGGAGCACCCAGAGGAAACCCACTCAGACACTGGGAGAACGTGCAAACTCCACACAGTCAGTCGCCTGAGGCGGGAATTGAACCCGGGTCTCTGGCGCTGTGAGGCAGCAGAGCTAACCACTGAGCCACCGTGCCAGGTGGTCTTTAGGGAGATTAACTCTGAACCTGAACATTTTGAACCAGAGTTGGAATGCTTCAGAAAGACTCTGGGACTGGAATTTTCCTTCCCCTTTCAGTTCCTGCATCACAGAAACTAACCTTGGCTGTGGTGTGTGTCTAATTCCGGGCACCACACTTTAAGAAGGATGGGAAGGCTTTGGAGAGAGTTCAGGTAAGGTACTTCCAGGGATAAGGGGCTTCAAGTTGTGAAGGAAGATTGAAGAAATTATAAGCATTTTCTCTGGAGAAAAGAGCAGTCACATGGTCATACAGCACGGAAACAGACTCTTGACCAAACTTGTCCATACCAACCAGGTTTCCTAAACTGAACTAGTCCCATTTGCCTACATTTGGCCCCTATCCCTCTAAACCTTTCCTCTCCATGTATCTATCCAAATGTCTTTTAATTGTACCAGCCTCTACTACTTCCTTTGGCAGCTTGTTCCGTTAACACATCACTCTCGGCGTGAAAAAGTTGCCCCTTAGGTCCCTCTAAAATCTTTCCTCGCCCACCTTAAACCTATGGCCTCTTGTTTTGGACTTCCCCACCTCATGGAAAAGGCATTGTTTATTTACCCTATACATGCCCCTCATGATGTTATAAACCTCGTTAAAGGACACCCCTCAGCCTCTGACACTCCTGGGGAGAAATGACCCACCCTCTCATTATAACTCAAGCCCTCCAGCCTCAGTAACATCCATATAAATCTTTTCTGCACCTTTTCCAGTTGAATAACATCCTACCTATAGCAGAGTGACCAGAATTGTATGCAGTATTCTAGCCTCACCAACATCCTGTACAGCCATAACATGACATCCCAACTCCTGTACTCAGTGCCCTGAGCAATGAAGGCAAGTGTGCCAAATACCTTCTTCACTGCTCTGGTCTACCTGTGATGCCACTTTCAAGGAACTATGTGCCTGTACTTCTACATCTCTTTGTTCAACACTAATCTCCAGGGCCCCACCATTAATTGCGTAAGCCCTGCCGTGGTTTGCTTTACAAAAATGCAACACCTCACATTTATCTGAATTAAACTCCATCTGCCTTTCTTCAGCCCACTGGCCCAGCTGATCAAGATTGTGTTGTATTCTAAGATAATCTTCTTTACTGTCAAACCACAACACTAATTTTGGTGCCATCCACAAACTTACGAACCATACCACCTATATTCTCATTTAGGGGTCTGGACAGAATAGGTAGGGTGAAGGTGTTCCTGTTTGTGAAAGGATTGATAAGGAGAGGGAACAGATTTAAGGTTGAAGCCAAGAGAAGCTTAAGGAACATTATTGAAAAATTCACCAGGCAACGAGTTGATAGGTTCTGGAATGTTCTGCCTCAGTGTGTGCTGAGGCTGGCACGTAGAGACTTTCTCAAGGGGATTAGGTTGTATTATGAAAAGGAAGAATGAGCAGGTGACAGGAGATGGCAAGACAATGACACTAAGTGAATTTTTCATTTGGAGACCCAGCATAGACGTGATGGGCCAAATGGCCTCCTTCATAATTGTGGAACTTCTGCAAATGTGAAGTGCAGGATCCAGGATCGGGAGGCAAACATTTTTAATGGAAATAGATACATAGCTGACGGGGAGGGAGATTCTCTGCAGCGTGATATTTTCCAACCTGCAGTAAATTGCAGGAAACACCTTGCTGTGGTATCCCCACCTTCTTCAAATGCAGCAGAATCATTTGGGAAGCGTATTCATTCCAGCGGTCAACGATTCTCCTCTTTTCAATCCACGCAGGAGGATAATCAATTCCATCACTGCATCAAACACACAAAGTGTGAGCCTTTAAAAATTAGCATCACTGGTGTGTGAACTGACTTGCCCCAAGGAGTGGAATTTGTGTAGTTGTCCATCGTGCCTCATGGGGGCAGCATTCTCTCAGCTTCGAATCAGAAGGTGACTGAGTGAAGTCCAAAGACTGCAACAACTCGCATTTACATAGCACCTTTACCATCACAAACTATCCCAGGGTGTTTCACAGGAACTTCATAAATAAAACTTCGACACTGAATGGCAGTGAGCGCCTACAGAAGAGGTGCAGCAGGTTGGTGATCAGCCTGTTAACATTCCCCCACTGTACCCCAGGATGAAAATATGAAACAAACTGAACTGAGCCATAGAGGAAAATTTATCAGGTCAGGCAATTTGTCAAAGAAGCAGGTTTTAAGTAACACCTTCAAGGAGAAGAGACAGAGAAAGAGGAGTAGAGATGTTTAGGTAATGGCGTTCCAGGTCTCTAAGCCCCAGGCAGCCAAAGGCATTGTTGCCAACAGTGGAGTGATGGAAATTGAGGGATACACATACAAGAGCTAAGGATTGGAAGAGTGGAAATCTCAGAGGGCTGAGGAACTGTAATCTAATCTAATGGAGGTGGTTCCAGAGATGTGGATTGAGGAAGAAAGGCAATACAGTGGGAATGCTGGGGAAAGGAAACATTAGGATAGGATGTTTTAGGGTAAGGGGCAGGAGATTCAGAGGGGATTTGGGGAAAAAACCTTCTTCACTTCGCAGTTTGGGAATCTGGAATGCAAACCTGGGAAGCTAGTGGAGACCGGAAACCTTACAATCTTTAAAAAATATTTGGGTGAGTACTTCAAATATCAAAACATTTAAGGATCTAGGTCCAGTGTAGGAAATTGGGATTAGCACACTTTTAGTGGTAGTTATGTCAGTACATCTTGAATGGGCCAAATAGCCTTTTCTGCACTAAATGATTTTCTGAATCTATAAGTTTTTGACCAATCTGGGCCAACATGGCACCTATTGTTAAAGTTCACTTGAGAATGTAACTTTAAGGAAGTTCTGGAATTTACATGTGAAAGAACTGAAACCAACTAAAAGATGAGAGACTTAACAAACAATCCAGGTCTTTTTCAATATATAATTTCAGTTACATCACGCTGTAAACTTTTGTTATAAATTCTGTTTCCTATGATCTTATACTCGACAACCACCTGATGAAGCAGCAGCGCTCCGAAAGCTAGTGCTTCCAAATAAACCTGTTGGACTATATCCTGGTGTTGTGTGATTTTTAACATTTTTAACCAAGGCATTCCTGATGAAGGGCTGATGCCCGAAACGTCGATTCTCCTGCTCCTTGGATGCTGCCTGACCTGCTGCGCTTTTCCAGCAACACGTTTTCAGCAATGCTAAACCAGGTTGGCATGGACAATGAGGTCATAAGTGTGTGGTACTGGGTGGAGATGATGAAAGGGTTAAGTCTGCCTTTCAAGACCAGACTGTCTAAACTAACTGCACAAAAATGTGGATACCAAACTTGTTTTACAATTGTTAATCTGTCAATGGCTAATGTACGTTGGCTTTGCTGCATGATGACTCCTGGTGGTTGATTATTGAAATGACAGTGAGAGAGTTTCAGCTCAACATCAGATTGCATTCACGCGAAAAATTTTGAACTTCCCAGGAGCTTCAACAAAATATGTTTGCAAAATTTCATGCAGTTCATGAAAAGTGATTTGAGCACAGATGGCCAAACTTTGGTGAATGAGGTTGGTTTTAGTGGAGGAACGAGAGGCAGAGAGTATTCCAGAACAAGGGGTCCCAGTGGCTGAAGGGACAGAGTCCAGTGGTGGAGTGATCAAAATGTGTTTACTCAAGAGGTCAGAATTAGAGGAGGGTAGATATCTCAGAGGGTTATGGGGTGGAAGGAAGTTACAGAGATAGGGACGGGTCAGATCAGTAAGGTTTGAGTATAGGAATAAGAGTTTTAAAACTGAGGTACTGCTTAATTGGTACCCAGTGAAGGTCAGTCAGCAAATAGAGGGGTGATGGTATGAGTTGTATATGGGTAGCAGAGTTTTGGAAAACCTGACATTTATGGACAGTAACATGTGGGAGGGCAACCAGAATTGCATTGGAGCAGCTTAGGTCAGGCGATGGATTTATCATTGAACTGTTAATCCACAGACCGAGGTAACGTCATGGTGGTATTACTGCTGGAATGTTAATCCAGAGATCCAGGAATATTCTGGGGACCTGGATTTGAATCCTGCCATGGCAGATGATGGCATTTGAATCTAATTTTAAAAAAAAAGCAAAAATCCAAAATTAAGAGTCTAATGATGACCATGAGTCCATTGTTGGAAAAATCCCATCTGAGTCACTAATATCCTTTAGGGAAAGAAATTGCCATCCTTACCTAGTCTGGTCAACATGTGACTCCAGGCGCACAGCAATGAGTTGAATCTTAACTGTCCTCTAAGTAATTAGGTAATGCTGACCCAGCCAGCGATGCCCCCATCCTGTGAATGAAGTTTTAAAAATTCCACCATGGCAGATGGTGGAATTTGAATTTAATAAAAATCTGGAATTAAACATCTAATGATGATTCGATTGTCTATTGACAGGAAAAACCTAGGGAAGTAAATCTGCCATCCTTACCAGGTCTAGCCTACACGCCTTGCTGACTATGATCTGCCTGTACTGCTCGCAAACTAAGCTTTTCACTGTAATTAGGTACATGTGACTACAATAATTCAAATTAAACGTGTCTCTTCACTACAGGATTGGCAATAAATGCTGGTGACATCCTGTGAATGAATTAAAAGTAAGTCCTGTCCAGAGACTACATTGGAATGGATGAGCAAATGAGCACAGGGAGAGTGCAATCAGGTGAGGTAATTGACATGGATGTCAGCAGCTTTAGTGATAGTAGAAATATGAGCTCAACACATGGGCCTGAGTGCTTATTTAGAATTTGAAATACTGGCATTGTTTCTCAGCTGCCTCTGATCTGCAAATGGTTCAGGGCTCCAATACTACCACTCACCTTAACCAACTGCTCTTCGCTGTCTTTGGGCTCTATCCCCACTTATTGTCTACTCGTTACTGCCTCCCCCACAACCTATCTTCTGCATTAAAAAAATCTGGAATTGAGAATCTAATGATGAACATGAAACTGCAGTTGATTGTTGGGGGAACAAACCTATCTGGTTGACAAATGTCCTTTAGGGAAGGAAATCTGCTGTTTACCTGGTCTGGCATACATGTGACTCCAGACCCACAGCAATGTGGTTGACTCCGAACTGCCCTCTGGAACTGGCAACAATGTAACCTGGTCCACATCCTGTGAATGAATTTAAAAAAAACCAAGACACAACCCCCTTTTGATGGGCGTGGAAGATCCAATGGTGTAACTCAAAGGAAAAAGAAACGGAGTCACCCAGTTAGTGTGAATACCTTTATGATTAGATTCCCTACAATGTGGAAACAGGCCCTTTGGCCCAACCAATCCACACATACTCTTCAAAGAGTAACCCACCCAGACCCATTTCTCTCTGACTAATGCACCTAACAATGCCCTTATCAACATCACTAATGTTTGGTCACTTATCTCATTGCTGCTTATGGGATGTTGCTGTGTGTAAATTGGTTGTCATGTTTCCGACATTATAACAGTTTCCAAGTTCAGCAGTTCTTTCTTGGATATTTCACTTGCTCATGAACTTAATTGTCCACCCACAAGATATGATGGAGGCAGGGAGGGTTGAGTTCATCTAGTTAGGCACCTTCTGTGTGACATCTTTTAACGTGGCAATGATGTTGCATTTCAGAAGGTGGATCCAGTTTAAGTGGCAAGGGAACCTTGATGATTGGGGATCTTCCTACTGCTGCAGCCTTCGTCCATCGTTACAGCCATTGATATCACACAAATGGCCTCCGCCTGGACTGCCGCTGAGAACTTGTTTCAGATTGCTTCCTCTCCTCTGACCTTACCGTCATGGATGGCCGTGCCAGGAGGTAAGAACTCATTGAGGCATCACTATCGGATCAATGGAACACTCAAGGCTCTCCCACACAGCCAGGAAAATATCCACAGAAAGGATTGATTTGAATTATTATTGTCCCATGTACCTAGGTACAGTGAACAGTTTTGTTTTGTGTGCAGTGCCAGCAGAGCATACCATGCAAAGTGCACGAGGATAATCGAACAGAGTGAGGAAAACAGTGTTACGGCTGCAGAGAAGGTGCATCAAGAGTGAGATCAACATTAAGTTTGAAATTTGAGCGGTGAGTTCAGAAGTCTAATACCAGCGGGGAAGAAGCTGTCCTTGAACATGTTGGTCCATGTGTTTAAATTTCTGTATCTTCTGCCCAAAGGAAGAGGTTTGAAGAGAGTCTAACCGGGGTGGGAGGGGTAACTGATGATATTGGCTGCCTTCCCGAGGCAGTGATGTTGTTGTGATTTCTTAACCATCGCTTCAATTGGGGTGGACCAAGCTATTAGATTGGTTAATAAATGTGACATAAACATTCTCTGCCATTTAAAAGATTATATCAATGCAGAATTATTTTAATGATTGCATCAAATTATATTACGCATTACTATTAGTTTAATTTGTGTTATCACCACATTATCAGTTGCCATGAGCATTTCTCAATAAACCAATTATCAATATACCTTCTCCATCAAGATAACAATAATCCATTGCTGATGAACTGCTTTATATTGAGAGGCATTTGGGCTATGATTAATATTGTCAATTTAGAGTCATACAGATGTACAGCATGGAAACAGACCCTTCGGTCCAACCTGTCCATGCCGACTAGATATCCCAACCCAATCTAGTCCCACCTGCCAGCACCCCGCCCATATCCGTCCAGACCCTTCCCATTCATATACCCATCCAAATGCCTCTTAAATGTTGCAATTGTACCAGCCTCCACCACTTCCTCTGGCAGCTCATTCCATACACATACCACCCCTCAGTGTGAAAACGTTACCCCTTAGGTCTCTTTTATATCTTTCCCCTCTCACCCTAAACCTATGCCCTCTAGTTCTGGACTCCCTGACCCCAGGGAACAGACTTTGCCTATTTATCCTATCCATGCCCCTCATAATTTTGTAAACCTCTATAAGATCACCCCTCAGCGTCTGATGCTCAAGGGAAAACAGCCCCAGCCTGTTCAGTCTCTCCCTATAGTTCAAATCCTCCAACCCTGGCAACATCCTTTTAAATCATTTCTGAACCCTTTCAAGTTTCACAACATCTTTACGATAGGAAGGAGACCAGAATTGCGCACAATATTCCAATAGTGGCCTAACCAATGTCCTGTACAGCCGCAACATGACCTCCCAACTCCTGTACTCAGTACTCTGACCAATAAATGAAAGCACACCAAACGCCTTCTTCACTATCCTATCTACCTGCGACTCCACTTTCAAGGAGATATGAACCTGTACTCCAAGGTCTCTGTTCAGCAACACTCCCTCGGACCTTACCATTAAGTGTATAAGTCCTGCTAAGATTTGCTTTCCCAAAATGCAGCACCTTGCATTTATCTAAATTAAACTCCATCTGCCACTTCTCAGCCCATTGGCCCATCTGGTCCAGATCCTGTTGTAATCTGAGGTAACCCTCTTCGCTGCCCACTACACCACCAATTTTGGTGTCATCTGTAAACCTACTAACTGTACCTCTTATGCTCGCATCCAAATTATTGACATAAATGGCAAAAAACAGTGGACCCAGCACCGATCCTGCGGGCACACAGCTGGTCACAGGCCTCCAGTAGTATGGCTATGGAGAAGGAATTTGGGATTTCCTGAGGCCTTTCTCCACTGTTGGGTGTCCCAAAATGCTTGTAGCCACTGAAAAAATTCTAATTCTTAACTTGAATGAATGGAAAATAAGATCATTTAAAGTATGGGCAGAAGATTACAGGAAAATAAAATTCACTTTGAGAGTCATAGAGTCACAGTGATATGCAGCACGAAAACAGAATCTTCGGTCCAACCCGTCCATGCCAGCCAGCTATGTCAACCCAATCTCGTCCCAACTATCAACACATGCCACATATCCCTCCAAACCCTTCCAATTCATATACCCATCCAGATGCTTTTTAAATGTTGTGCCAGCCTCCACCATTCTCTCTGGCAGCCAATTCCACACATGCACCACCCTCTGCGTGAAAAAGTCTCTTTCATATCTTTCCTCTCTCACCCTAAACCTATGCCCTCTAGTTCTGGTCTCCCCGACCCCAGGGGAAAACCCTTGTCTATTTACCCTATCCATGCCCATCATGATTTTATAAACCTCTACACAGTCACCCCTCAGCATCCGATGCTCCATAGTAAAACAGCCCCAGCCTATTCAACCTCTCCCTTTAGCTCAAATCCTCCAAGCCTGGCAACATCCTTGTAAATCTTTTCTGAATTCTTTCAAGTTTCACAACATCTTTCCAATAGGCAGGAGACCAGAGGGTGATGGGGATCTGGAACTCACCACCTGTGAGGGTGGGAGAGGCAGAAGCTCTCATCACATTTAAAAAGTATTTATTTGCCGACATTAAGGGCATTTAAATGAGCATTGGACGTACATATGGATAATAATGGAATGGTGTAGGGCATCAGATACTGCATGAAATTCTGTTCTCACTGCTATAGGAAGGATATTGGGTTCAGAAAAGACTTACAAGATGTTGCCAGATGTTGGAGGTTTTGAGCGACAGGGAGAGGCTGAATAGCTGGGGCTACTTTCCCTGAAAATTCAGAGGCTGAGGGGTGACCTTAAAGAGGTTTATAAAATCATGAGTGGCATGAATAGGGTAAATAGTCAAGGTTGTTTTCCTAGGGTGTGGGAATCAAAAACGTAGAGGGCATAGGTTTAAGGTGAGAGGGGAAAGTTTTAAAACGGACATGAGGAACAACGTTTTCACGCAGAGGGTGGTGAGTGTATGGAATGAGCTGCCAGAGGAAGTGGTTGAGGCTGGTACGATTACAACATTTAAAAGGCATCTGGATGGGTATATGAATCGGAATTGTTTAGAGGGATATGGACCAAATGCTGTCAAATGGGACTAGAGTAATTTAGGATATCTGGTTAGCATAGATGATTTGGACCGAAGGATCTCTTTCCATGCTGCACATCTCTATGACTCTGTTAACATCCTATTGTCACTTCAACAGAGTTCAGGTAACTCTGCATGTGAGAAGTTGAACCTGAGACCCTCCTTCCCTTCATTTTGTCATTTTCGTAATTGTTTGATTTATTTTTTTTGTTTTTTTGCTCTTCCCTTCCTTATTTTATGAAAATATTGTTAACCGTCCCAGTCATCTGAAGAAAGAAAAAGGCATTTTGTTGCTGAAAGGTTTCACTGAAGACTAATTATAGAAAGAAGAGCTTTTAAACTGCATGCCAATATGTCTTATGCCAGTATGACCTGCTGCGCTTTTCCAGCAACACATTTTCAGCTCTGATCTCCAGCAGTTGCAGTTCTCACTTTCTCCTAGAAGATTTTAACCTACTGTGAATCCTCTTACAAGGATGCCTTCCTTGAAGAAGCTCTCTTCTTCCCTTTAGAAGGATTTCAGTGAGTCCCTCTCTCACTGCACACCCCAGGTCATCTCCTCATCTTCCGCCTAGGAACCCTCCAACCACAAGGGATGAACTCAGATTTCTCCAGTTTCCTCATTTCCCCTCCCCCCACCTTGTCTCAGTCCCAACCCTCGAACTCAGCACCACCTTCCTAACCTGCAATCTTCTTCCTGACCTCTCCACCCCCACCCCCACTCCGGCCTATGATCCTCACCTTAACCTCCTTCCATCCATCGCATTTCCAACGCCCCTCCCCCAAGTCCCTCCTCCCTACCTTTTATCTTAGCCTGCTTGGCACACTTTCCTCATTCCTGAAGAAGGGCTCATGCCCAAAACGTCGATTCTCCTGCTCCTTGGATGCTGCCTGACCTGCTGCGCTTTTCCAGCAACACATTTTCAGTATGTCTTATTCCAACATGAGACATTTAAAATACATGAGCCGCATGGATAGGGTGAATAGCCAAGATCGTTTTTCTGGGGTGGGGGCATCCAAAACTAGAGGGCATTGGTTTAAGGTGAGAGAGGAAAGATTTAAGAAGGACCCAAGGATTAAAATTTTCACGCAGAGTGTGGTGTGTCTATGTATGAGCTGCCAGAGGAAGTGATGGAGGCTGGTACAATTCAGCATTTAAAAGGCATCTGGATGGGTACATGAAAAGGAAGGGTTTAGAGGGATATGGGCCAAATGCTGGCAAATGGGAATGGTCTGATTGGGATTGTCTGGTTGGCGCAGACAAGTTGGACAAAAGGGACTGTTTCTGTGCCGAATCACTCTAGAGGCACAGTGTAAACATACGTTTGTCTTTCTTTTAACACAGAGTGGAACTTGCAACTGCGTGAGCTGCAAAAATCAAGAAGGTAGTTAACCACCCACTCTCTCAAGGGCAATTTCAGGTGGACATTAAATGACAGCCACTTTCAGTCCCGTAGGAAAATAAAAAGAGAACATTTATTTAAGGGAAAGCCAAACAGAACATAAAGGAGAAATTATCAGATGTGTACAATGATGTGGCGAGATAAAAAGGGGTGAATAGTGTGAAACTAAACAGAAGTTGCTGGAGAAACTCAGCAGGCCTGGCAGCATCTGTGGAGAGAGAAACAGAATTAACATTTCAAGTCCAGTGCTGAAGGGTGACTGCACTTGAAGCATTACCTCTATTTTTTTTCTTTTGACAGATGCTGCCAGACCTGCTGAGTTTCTCTAGCATTTCCTGACATTGTCCCAGATTTTCAGCATCTGCAGTTCTTCATTCTAATACAGGGTGAAACCATTCCAGCTTACAAAAGGATCAAAAATCAGAGGATGCAGATTCAAAGTAACGGGCCAAAAAGAAGCATAAATGGTAAGAGGAAAAGCTTTTTCAGAGTGGTTACGGTCAGGAATTCACTACCTGACAATGTGGTAGAGGCAAGTTCAATCAAGCATTCAGAAGAGATTAAACAGTTATCTGAAAAGGAGTAATATGCAAAGTTATGGGTTGATAGGAGGAGAATGGCACTAGATGAGATGTTTATTCAGACAGCTGATGCAGCCACAATGGGCGGAATGACACTATAACAATTCAAAATCTGTTTTGGTGTTGTAAATGCAACATATTTTAATTCAAAAATCAATCTCAGACATTTTATGATCGACCTCTGGTGCAGATCATAATCAGGCATCCTGGCCCAGAGGTGGGGATACTATCACTGCACAGCAGGAGCACGTTAAATATATAGGAACAGTAGACCATTCAGCCCTTTGACCCTGTTCCACCATTCAATGAGACCATAGCTGACATATCTCTTTGCCTCTTTTACCTTTAATACCTTTGCTTAACAAGAAAATATCTATCTCAGACATAAAATTAACAACTAATCTCGCATCAACTGCCATTTGTGGAACAGAGTTCCAAATCTCGATCATCCTTTGTGTGTAGACGTAGTTCCACACTTCTCTCCTGAGCAGTCCAGCCCTAATTCTCTGTGCCTCCTAGTTCTAGAATCCCCAATCAGTGGAAATAGTTTATTTTCATCCACCCTGTCTTTTACCTTTGAAAAACTTAAAAGACTTAGAGCACTCCTTAACCTTCTAAATGAAATAGGCCTAATTTGTATAATATATCCTGATAACCTAACCACTGAAGCCCTATAGGCTCTTGTGGTAGAGTCCCTACCTCTAGAGCAGGAAGTTCAGTTCAAGTCACATCTGCTCCAGAGGTGTAGGCAATCTTAATCAACCTGTCCAGGGATGTTATTACGTTTCTATAACATGTGGGGACTCCTGGGTCTGAGATAGGGATATTACCATTGCGCAAGAGCTTTGTTCCTGAGGTGTATAGTAACATCTGTGAAAAGGTTGACTTAAAAATAATTTCCTGACATCCAGGTATCAGTCTTCTGAAACAAGGAAGGGGCACAGGAATCCTAAATGTCAACTCTATTTCTCTCCACTGATGCTGCCAGACCTGCTGAGCTTTCCCAATAACTTATTTTTTATTTGTTTCCAAACCAATGTTATGCTACCTCCAAAGCCAATACATCCTTCCTAAAGGTGTGGTACCCAAAAACATCATGTGAATTAATAATGCAAGGAGACTCTTTTTGGCAGCTCGTATTCTTTATTGCAGTAATGAAATATTGAGATTGGGTGCATTGATTAATTACAAACAAAACTGACTAATTTAATTGATAACCTCTTCCTTCAATTGTAGCTTTGCCAAAGAATTATTGAGCAATGTGGGCGGGCTCTATCCACACGGTATGATTGACAGGTTCCCCTGCCGATCGGAAATGGCACCTGTCTGATTGGCAGAGCCACTAGCAAATCAGCAAAGGGATGGCGCTGCTTCCGGTGTGCCGAACGGGTTTCTCAGCCAATCAGATCGCCCATTTACGCAACACAACCGGATGAATAAAATTATTTGCCGCCGCCCTCCCCGGATGAGAACATGTTTTCGAATCGTTGCTCATCTCAATTAATCGACCGGATCCTACAAGGATCATGGCGCTTCCCCTCCACCACCGCCTTGTTCCAGCGATCTTGGTTACCATTAAAACCCGCCCACTCCGCTGTCATTGTTCCAGCCAATCGGGGGAGGCACAGCGTAATCGGCAGGCTTTTAATTCAATCGGCATTCAGAATAGAGTCGGCCGCCCCTATAAGGAGGCTGGTCCCCAATATCCGCCAATGGAAATAAAAAAGCCACCTTGAGCGACGTGTACTTCATCCAATAGACGTACAGATAATCCTGATGAACATGCATCATAGCCAATAGAGATGGCGAGGTGGGACGCCTATGAGCCGTGTGGGTGGAGGCAGGCTGAACCCCACCCACATATGATGGGCGGGACTCTGACCAATAAGAAACGGGGTCTCCGACGACTGACGTTACCCTGACCAACCATAGGTGGCAGGATGCCTGATGGGCCGGTGTATGGGCCAGTAGGCGCCGGTGCTAGTGTTCGCCCCGCCTTCCGCCTCCCACCCCCCGGGGAGGACCCGCCCAGTTCCGGCCTGCTGATTCCAGGCGCCCAGTGACAGGAGGACTGAGGCCTGCTGCTGCTCACCACTGCTGGGGCCTTTTCATTGTAAACGATCCCGCTCCCCCTTCGCCCGTTTCTCCCGGTCTAGGCGGTGGCGGTGGTTCGTGTCAAGACGTGAAGATGCCGGCGGTGTCCAAAGGCGATGGGATGAGGGGGTTGGCGGTGTTTATCTCGGACATTAGGAACTGTAAGTGGTTGCAGATGGGCTTTGGGAGGTGGGTGGAGGAGGAGGAGGAGAACAGGCAAAGACCATTTATAATTCATCTGCTTTCTTCCCCCCCCCCCCTTTGATTTGGGGAAAATAAAACATAATCCCTAATTAATACATTAATTAAACAATTTATCCCCTTGATAAATAAAGACTATATAAATATATCTCCAATTTTATTATTTTTGTTTGGAGGTAATGGTGGTTTGGGTGGGGGTCTTTGAAAAGGGGATTCCCCCCCCCCCCCCCCTCCCCCTCCCCCCTCCCCCTCCCCCTCCCTGCAGAATGCTCATCCTGTGCTGTTTCCAGAAAGTTCTTTAAGCTGGGCCAACACCCCCTCTCCATGGGGGTCTTGGTGGTCGAGGTGGCAGGCTGGTTATGGCAGTGAATGTGCCCCCCCCCCCCCCCCCCTTGGTGTGGTAGCCCCTATCTGAAGTTGACTGTGAGGGGATGGGGCTGGGTTAAATTTGTGCACTTGTGTTTGTGGCGGGTGCAGGGTGTATTGGTCACTGGGTGGATCATGTCAATGAGCAGAGCACTTTATTTAAAATGGGATGAGGAAGTTGGGAAATCCCTGGCAAAGGAGCAGGTCCAATTCTGTGTTCCCTCTGTTTCCATGATTCATTTGCAATGAGCCGCAGGGTGTCTAATCTTGCATTTGTTCCTTGTAACCTTTTATTCAATCCTATCCCGGGCACTAACTAGGACAGGAAAGGTGAGTGCATGTGTCTTTGCAGTATATACTACAAATAACAAGCTATTAATGAAATCTGAGTGCCTGGGAGTGTAGTAAAGATGGTTTGCTGACTGGAGAGGCTGCTGCTTGGGAGACACAGTACAAAATGGATGTGACTGATTACTCAGGTTAATGCAGTAAAAGGCAAAACCAGTAAGGGTGTTGTTTGGTTCTCAATTGCATTCATTGCAAAATTTCTGGCTAATGCACCAAAATCCACTGCAGTCCAATTTTAAAATTCCAGGTTGCACTGTCTTCTAGTTTCCCAATAATCTCGATTGGTACTGAACCTTGACCACCAACATTACGGTCATGTTTACAGCTCTATTATGTGACCACTGGTAAATGTTAATGACTGCACGCCACCACTTCTGTGCAAATCTTTGTTGAGCCAGGTTTCAGACCTGTGTCAGACTACTTTTGCAGCGGAGTAAATTGCAAAGGGTCAGCAACACGCTGCTGCATTGGTATCCTCATTGCATGATCAGCTGGACATCAAACAGTCGCTCCTTTCACCCTTTTTTTTGCAGTATGGAATAGGTTTTTGCAATATTTTGTAAAATATCCAGGTCAAACATTGATGCTTCAATCCTAAAATAGTCGTGATGTTTGGACATCCCGACACCAAAGCAAAATACAGTAGTGTCCCTGGAGGGAGAAACAATGCTAATAACTGATGACTGTTCATCATGAATTCTGATGAAAAGTCATCAATCTGAAACATTAACTCTTTCTCTGTACAAATACTTAGTTTTCCTTGCTTTCTTTCTGTTTTGATAAGGTCTGCTTGAAGTTTTCATTTTACTAAGATGCTAAGTTGAGACCATTTGAGATTTGCTGGTTTCAATCTGTAGCTAGAAAGATGCAGATATTACAGGAAATGAAGTGACAAAGTATATCAGTGTTTTACCAGCCAACTGGTATCTGATTGGGAACATGGGAAATATGAGGAGAAGTAGGCCATTTGAACCGCCTTCCCATTCGTGATGTCATGGCTGACCTTTCTAAGTTTTCCTAATTGTCATTGTTGTTATCCAAAATACATGGACTTCTGTTTTGAGTCTGTTAAACTAATGAACAGCCAGAGCTTCATCTTTTATTGACTTCTAAAGATCCAGAAGTTTGAGTAAAGAAATAGCTCCTCTTAATCTTAAATGGCTGACCCATTATTATTGAGTTTGTGATGCAGTTTTAAAAAATATCATCGTGTTGTGTCATCCCTAGCTAAGTTAGCATTTATCATAGTCAGACAGCGTGAAAACAGACCCTTTGGTCCAAGTAGTCCACATCGACCAAGTTTCCCAAACTAAACTCATCCCATTTTCCTGCGTTTGGCCCACTTCGTTCTAAATCATTCCTAGCCATGTACCTGTCCAAATGTCTTTTAAATGTTGTAATTGTATCTGCATCTACCACTTCCTCTGACAGTTCATTCCACATGCGATCTACCCTCTGTGAAAAAATTGCCCCTCGGGTCCCTTTCAAATCTTTCTCCTCTCACTAGGTTTTGAAGTTGCCCACCTTGTGGAAAAGACCATTGCTTTTCTCCTTATCTACACCCTTTGTGATTTTATATACCTTTATGCTCCAGGTGAAAAAAGTCCCGGTCTATTCTTCTAACTCAAACCCTCCAATCCCTGCAACATCCTGGTAAGTCTTTTCTGCACCCTCTCCAATTTAATAATATTATTCCTGTAGCAGGATGACCAGAACTGTACACGAAGAAGGTGGTGAATGGTTTTCTTGAACCACAGCAATCTTTAGGGTCTTGGACATAAGAGCCTAATTCTAGAAAGAAAATCCTCCCAGAATTTCCACTATCAGGCCCCTTAACAATTCTATATGTATCAATGTGAGATCTTCAAGAAACTCCAGGACACACAGGCTTGATCTCTTCTCGTCAACAATCCCTCGTCATGGAAACCAGTCTAGTGAAACTTTGTTTCCGAGGCAAGTGTATTGTCCTCCCTTGGACGTGGGGGACAAAAACTGTGTGTAGTACTCCAGGAGTGGGTCTTCATCAGTTCCATATACAATTGCAGTAAGATTTTTTTTCACCTCAATTTTTTTAATACTGTAATAAAGAGTTGCTTTCCTATTTTGCTTGTCGTACTTTCACATTAAATGTGACTTTTGTGCCATGAGGCTTGGATCCCTCTGAATTTAAATTTTCCCTGTCTCACTATTTCACTTGAGGATCACTCTGTGTTAAGGGGGGATAATGGTAATGTCCATAGGCCCAGGCTAATGTCTGGGGAAATAAAAACTGAAAGGACTGCGGATGCTGTAAATCAGAAACAAAAATGGAAAATGTTGGAAAAGCTCAGCAGATCTGGCAGCATCTATGAAGAGAAATTAGTGTTCAAATCTTAGGTCTGGTGACCCTTCCTCAAAAGTGAGGAAGGATCACTGGACCCCAAACATGAACTTTCTGATTTCTCTTCATAGATGCTGCCAGACCTGCTGAGCTTTTCCAGCAAATTCTGTTAATGTTCTGGGGGCATGAGTTTGTATCCCACCAAGGCATTTAAATTCGTTTAAATCTCAAATCGAGAGCTAATTTCAGTGTTGGTGACTGGGAAACTATCATTCTTGTAAAATTCCATCTGGTTCACTTTGGTTAGAGGTCATAGTGTTAGGCTAGCAGGCGGTAGATTTAAAACACACAAGAATGAATTACTTCTCTCAAAGGATTGTGAATCGATGGGATTTACCACCCTCCATGTGTGGTGAATGCCAGGACACTGGATAAATTTACACACTTTTAATTAGCAGTGCATTGAAGGGTTATGGTGGCTCGGCAGGAAAGTGTGGTTGAGGCTGAGATAAGATCAGCTATGCTCATATGGAATGGTGAAGTGAGCTTGAAGAGCTGAATACCTTACTGTTTCTCCTAGTTCTCATGTTAATGTCCTCTGAGGGAAGGAAATCAGTCCACCTTGTCTGGTCCTGCTGATGTGACTGTCTCAAGACTGCCGCCAACATGGTTAACTTTTGACCACCCTCTCAAATCGTTGAACAAGCTCCTCAGTTCAAGGGCAGTTGGGGATGGGCAATACATTCTGGACTTACCAGTAATGCCCACATCCCATTAAAGATGAAAAAAACATAAAATGAAATCCTCAACAGGTAGTATGGTCAACATTAGATAGCTTTGTATTTGAGCAAGGTGATCCTATGTGGGATCTGTATGTGCGAATTCTTAGGGCAAGGGTCACTAATTAGTGATCAGAACTTGAAACCTAACAATACAGCCTCTGTCAGCTGTATTGACACAAGCCTGGTGATCAATTGTGGTAGCAAATAACTTTGTCTCTCCCATCTTGGATCAGTAGCGTTGAGTCCTGCTGCATCTTCCCATGCTATCTGTGTTTAGCTAATATGCCACAGAATAAGAGTTTAATTTGTGAATTTCTGGACTAAATGGTGCCTCTATTATTAAAAAATATTGAGACACAGACTCTAGCTTTCTCCTCTCCCTTTCCCTGTCCCACTGTGAAAAATGTTGAACTCGCTTTTGGCTGTTCCACCAGAAACAGCAAATAGTTTTAAGACTCCTATTCTAGTTGATATTAAGCTTGAGTTGTTTGTGTAGTGGATAAATTTTGGCAGAACTGGGTCTTTCGGTCTAGATGACTAAATGGTTAGCTGTTCAAGAGAAGCAATGCAGGCAAAATGAATGAAATTGCCCCTTCTCAAGTGGACAGTTCTAGTCTGCTTCATCTCGCTTCACTTTCTGAAAGATAACCACAGTGCACAATCCTTGGAATTTGTTGCTGCAGAAGTTTGTTTTGATGAAAATCTTACACACCCTCCAAAAGAGAGGCAGATCTTTTCATCAACATCAAGAATTAAAAACAACAATGGCAAGCTGTATCCATTGTTGAGATTTTTAGTGTCATTCTGCATCAGTTATTTTGGGGCCTGTTATTAAGCTGGTCGGAGTTTATTTTCTACAGTTGTGAGCTGAGTAGAGCGGCAGCAGCATGAACAACTTGAAACACCACCTGTTTGGTAAATGTTATGTATAAAAGTAAAGATTTGAATTTCTGTAGCACCTTTTTTGATGTCAATTATCACAACGGTTTATAGCTAGATAGGTAATGTTGAAGATTAGATTACTTTACATTAGATGACTTTATAGTGTGGCAAGCTCCCACAAATTACAATTACATAATGACAGGATTTATTTTTGTGTATTACTTCTGGAAGAAATAGTGACCTGTATATTGAGATTGGGGAGGGGGGGTGAGGTGGGGGGCGGTTGGTAGGGGAAATGTTAGTGATGCACATGTCAGTCAGCATCTTGGAGTTCTCATGAAAACTCATCAACCTGAAATGTTAACTCTGTTTTTTCTTTGGAGAGTTTGACTGAGCTGAATTTTTTTTTTAAATTTTGGATTTCCGAATTTGTTTTTGTGCTGAGGAGGGGACTCCTTTTATTTGAAACAGTGCCATGGGAAGCTTTTACCTTCACCAGTGAGGACAAATGAGATTTTAGTTTAATATGCTAAAATATCAGCTGGAAAATTCAGGGAAAAAAAGGCAGTTGAGACATTGAGCTTGCTTTTTTAAATTTTGAACACTTTTGGGAGGAGGAGACTCAAGGGTATGAGGTCCTCTATGGCTGACACCCCTAAAAGGGAATGGATTGGAATCGTAGGCAGTGTAACCGGTCCTAATTAAGATTTAAGGTTCAAGTTGTGGGCAGGTGTGCATGTAAGTCCTCTTGTTGATCACCTGTAGTATTGTACATCCTTCACGTTTAGTGTGCTTAAAGGAATAATTGAATCTGGGAGAGTAGTTGCCTCTCGGTCCCCATATTAAAATTGTATTCTGAGTTTGGTTATATGTTTGTTAAATAGATAGTTGATTAAGATTGTAAGATTGATACAGTGAAACCACGGTGTCATGTCTTGCCTGATAGCATAACTGCTGTGTGATGTTCCAAGGGCTTAGTAAGAAGGTATTGTGAGAGGTTTGAGCGTTTTTGAGTTTTAGAACAGTTGACTAAATTACAAAGCATGCTTGCTTTAAAAAAAGGTTTTCTGTAAAAGATCTTTGGAACATATTCCCCACTCTAACATTTTTTCTCCCTTTCTTACCTGAAGGTGTGGACTGCTGTTAGGGTGCAATTCTTTTGCCCCACTGTAAACCCATTTCATGACTGATCCTTGGCCATTCTTGTTGGCAGTAATTAAACTGGTAAAGAGTCTGTTACTAATAATCATCCCTACCCACACTGCTTTCAGCAGTTCTCCTCACAACTTAATTGAGATTCCTGGACAATGTCAGCAAACTGTCCAGCACCTTTGTCACCACCTGAGTTCAGGTCAGTTATTTTAGCCCTGGCCACTAACTTTGTTCCTTGTGACTGGAAAGGCTCCATTTACTGTTTCACAGCATCCCGGTAGCTTGAATCATTTGTGTGTTATCACACAAGATAAATTAGGAACATTGTGTTCCTTGTTGCATAGGTAACCAGACAGGTGACTGGTGGAGCTGACATTATTTTTAACTTCTAAATCTTTTAATTTTGAATCTGCAAGCCGTATTAAAATATCACTTTGTGTAGTAAACTAGAACGCTTAATGCAGAACAAGACACTAAAATAATGGACTGGGAGTAGGCAGAATGGCCCTTGGTTCTACTCTGAGATAATGGCTGATCTCACTCCTCATTCCCACCCTACTCCATATCCCTTGTTTGCTTAATATCCCAAGAATTTATCTCTGACCTGAATGTACTGGATGACTAAGCATCCATGGTCCGTTGGGTTGGAGAATTCCAAAGATCCATAACTGAGTGAAGAAATTTCTTCTCATCATGAGGTTACTTCTATGCTTTCCAGCTGGAGAAGGGAATAACCTCTCAGCATCTATCCAATCAAACATCTCAATCTTAAATGTTTGAAGGACACTCCAGTGTAGTGTTGAATGAGTGGAATATCAAGCTGAAGATGAAGCTCCAGCCTTCATAAATTGCTTGCATGTATGAGGGAACACAAGATATTTCTGCACTTTGTGATAAGATGCTACATAAATGCAAGTCATTCCTTTTTGTCGTTTTATTTTGTTATGAGTCAATGGAATTCCTTTGTTAAACATGCTCTTATCCAGATTGGATGCTGGCGCCTGTTTGGTGCAGATTATTTTAACTCTTATATGCAAGCAGCACAGCTGTTGACATGATCTCTACACTTTCCCTTGTTCCTCCTAAGCAGTTTAAAACACCAATCAGCACAACCTTCCTTTTCCCTGTGTGCACTCTGGTGTTGAAATTTTCACTCATTGTGCCAAGTTCCTGTGCTTGCACACTTAGGACTTTGAAACTGCAATACCTTATCTCTCTTGCTTTTTCCTTCCTCTTGTTATCTACAGGCTTTTAAATAAATACATGGTCCAAAGTGCTTCACGTGCATAGCTTCCAGTTACATCCTCCTGCATAGGCAAATAGGACCTCAGTTTAACATCTCTTCCAAAAAACAGTATCTGTGACATCACTGCAGTACTGAGGAACTGCTGTAAAGTGTTGGCCTAAATAGTCTCCCAATATCATAGAGCAGGCAAATAATTTAGGGTTGGTTTTAAAATCTGCGCACTGTTACTTAGTCACAATTTACTAATTTATTAAGTCCTTTTTTTCCCCCTGTCTTGGCATCTTGCACTCAGAAGTGAGGACTGCAGATGCTGGAGATCAGAGTTGAGAGTGGGGTGCTGGAAACGCACAGCAGATCAGGCAGCATCCGAGGAGTAGGAGAATCGATGTTTTGGTTCTCCTGCTCCTCGGATGCTGCCTGACCTAGAGAATTGATGTTTCAGGAATTCTGAAATGTCGATTCTCCTACTCCTCCATGCTGCCTCACCTGCTCTGCATTTCCAGCACCCCACTCTCTACATCTTGCACAAGGGCCTCAGTGTTTCACCTAATTTTCTGTGTTTAACTTTTTTTTGCCAATGTTGTATTCATCAATTATTTGACATTCTCCCCGTGTCTATTTGGGTTTCCTCCAGGTGCTTCAGTTTTCTCCCGCGGTCCAAAGGTGTGCAGGTTAGGTGGATTGGCCATGGGAAATGGAGGGTTACAGGGCTATGGTGGAGAGGGAAATGTTGTGGGTCTGTGTGGGCTGGTCTTTGGAGGGACAATATGGACTCTGAGCCAAATGGCCTGCTTCAACACTGTAGGGGTTCTATAATTCAGTAATGGTTCAATCTGAATGGATTGAGCCTGCTCACTTGCAAATTTAAGGGAAATTAAGAAAATATTTCTTATTGTCAAAGCCAAGCATGCTTAAGACAGGTTTAATGCTATTTAAAGTTTTCTCTATTTTACCCCTTGGCATGCCTCAGCCCACGTAAAAGAAGGGCTACACCCAGAGCATTCGGGAATTATTCTTCCATTTTCCTCACAAATCTAACACTCAATTGTCTTATTTATGTAATGTTGTTTGATGCAAGGCAGCATATGGTCTACAGCCGTCATCATTGGGAATTGGCTAGAGATGGAAATTTAATTTTTCACCTCTGGTCTATTAACCTTCTACAGTCTGCCAATTCTGGCCTTTTGTGTGCCTTTTTCTTTTAAAAAGTTGTGCCTTCAGCTATTATAGGCCCTGAAGGTGGAAATTCCCACCCTAAACCCTAATTCCCATCCACCGCCTCCAACCTCATCGTCCTACAACCCCACACCGCCCGTTTCTACCTCCTGCCCAAAATCCACAAACCTGACTGCCCCGGCCAACCCATTGTCTCAGCCTGCTCCTGCCCCACCGAAGTCATCTCTGCATACCTAGACACGGTCCTGTCCCCTTTAGTCCAAGAACTCCCCACCTACGTTTGGGACACCACCCACGCTCTCTACCTTCTCCATGATTTTCGCTTCCCCGGTCCCCAACGCCTTATTTTCACCATGGACATCCAGTCCCTATACACCTCCATACCCCATCACGAAGCCTCAAAGCCCTCCGTTTCTTCCTCTCCCACCAACCCAACCAGTACCCTTCCACTGACACCGTCCTTCGACTGACTGAACTGGTCCTCACTCTGAACAACTTCTCTTTCCAATCCTCCCACTTCCTCCAAACCAAAGGAGTAGCCATGGGCACCCGCACAGGCCCCAGCTATGCCTGCCTCTTCGTCAGTATGTGGAACAGTCCATCTTCCGCAGCTACACTGGCACTATCCCCCACCTTTTCCTCCGCTACATCAATGACTGTATCGGCACTACCTCGTGCTCCCACGAGGAGGTTGAACAGTTCATTAACTTTACTAACATCTTCGACCCCGACCTCAAATTTACCTGGACTATCTCAGACTCCTCCCTCCCCTTCCTAGACACCTCCATTTCTATCTCGGGCGACCGACGCAACATGGACATTTACTATAAACAGACCGACTCCCACAGCTACCTAGATTACACCTCCTCCCACCCTGCCCCCTGTAAAAACGCCATCCTATATTCTCAATTCCTTCTCCTTCGCCTCCGCCGCATCTGCTCCCAGGAGGACCAATTCCAATATCGAACAACCCAGATGGCCTCCTTCAAAGACCGCAAATTCCCCTCCGACGTGGTTGATGATGCTCTCCACTGCATTTCCTCCACTTCCCGCTCCTCCGTCCTTGAACCGCCCCTCCAACCGCCACCAGGACAGAACTCCACTGGTCCTCACCTTCCACCCCACCAACCTCCAGATACATCGTATCATCCATCATCATTTCCGCCACCTCTAAATGGACCCCACCACCAGGGATATATTTCCCTCCCCTCCCCATCAGCATTCCAGAAAGACCACTCCATCCGTGACTCCCTCATCAGGTCCACACCCCCCACCAACCCAACCTCCACTCCCGGCACCTTCCCCTGCAACCGCAAGAAATGCAAAACTTGCACCCACACCTCCCCCCTCACTTCCCTCCAAGGCCCCAAAGGATCCTTCCGTATCCGTCACAAATTCACACACACATCATTTACTGCATCCGCTGTACCCGATGTGGCCTCCTCTACATTAGAGAGACAGGCCGTCTACTTGCAGAACGTTTCAGAGAACACCTCTGGGACACCCGCACCAACCAACCCAACTGCCCCGTGGCTGAACACTTTAACTCCCCCTCCCACTCCGCCAAGGACATGCAAGTCCTTGGCCGCCTCCATCGCCAGACCATGGCAACAAGACGCCTGGAGGAAGAGCGCCTCATCTTCCGCCTGGGAACCCTCCAACCACAAGGGATAAATGCAGATTTCTCCAGCTTCCTCATTTCCCCTCCCCCCCCCCCCCCCACCTTATCTCAGTCCCAACCCTCAGACTCAGCACCGCCTTCTTGACCTGCAATCTTTCTCCCGACCTCTCCGCCCCCACCCCCTCTCCGGCCTATCACCCTCACCTTAACCTCCTTCCACCTATTGCATTCCCAATGCCCCTCCCCCAAGTCCCCCCTCCTTACCTTTTTATCTTAGCCTGCTTGGCACACCCTCCTCATTCCTGAAGAAGGGCTTACGCCCGAAACGTGGATTCTCCTGCTCCTTGGATGCTGCCTGACCTGCTGCGCTTTTCCAGCAACACATTTTTCAACCCTAAACCTTTACCAATTTATCTCCTTCCTTTTTAAACCCAACTCTTTAACCAAGCTTTTGCTCACCTCCCAGAAGAATTCCACATGTGGCTCAGTGTCAGTTTTTTTGTTTGGGAATCGCTGCTTAAGCTCCTTGTGACTTCTGTTATGTTTAAGGTTACTGATTAAATGCACGTTGTTGTCGACTTCATGAACAAGAAGAGGGTATCTGTCTTACCTCCCCCTTTCTGGTGTGTGTTGCATGTGATGCTTTTTCTAAAATTTATTCATTCATGAAATTTGGGCATCGCTGGCTAGGCTAGCATTTATTCCCATCGGGCAGTTAAATGTCAACTGTGGGTCTGTAGTCACATATTGGCCAGACCAGGATGGCTGTTCCTCTCCCTAAAGGAGATTAGTGAACTAGATGGGATTTTCCTGACAATCAACAATGGTTTCATGGTTGTCATTAGATTTTTTAATTCCAAATTTTTATTGAATTCAAATTCCACCATTTGCTGTGGTGGGCTTCGAACCCAGATTCCCAGGACGTTACCTGGGTCTCTGGCTTAACAGTCCTGTGATAATGCCACTAGGCCACAGTCTCCCCCAGTCTATTAGTGCAGATTGAATTGAAGTACTAACCTGCTAAGGTCCCTAAGTTTTAAAATGTGTGTTGGAGAATTTGGTGCTCGAAATTAATGTAGAAATTGTTTTTTGTACTTGGCCCACCATGCCTATCCTTGCTCATTGTCAGAGTTCCACAGTTATTCCCATTCCCTAGTTGTTTCTTTGTAGCCCGACATATGTTTCCTTTTCAACTATATATTCAGTTGCCTTTTAAAATTTACTGTTTCACCCTTTGCTACTGTGCAAGCTGCATAAATTCTTTTTTCAGGCTGTGCTTTTCACAGGAACGTGGGGTTGAGGAGCAGGAGTAAGCTATTTGGCTTTGAGTCTGCTTCTTTGCTCAATACGGTCACAACTGTTTTGGTTGCGATCCCAGCTCTACTTTCCTATCTGGCCGCCATACCTTGGAGTCCTTTGTCTATCAATGATCTATCTAATTCAGGCTTGAATAAATTATAATTCACTGTGTCAAAGAAATGTTGCCAGTTACCGTTAATTTTGTGCCTCTGGTTGTGACTCACCTGCCAGTAAGATTGCTTTTCCCTGTTTACATTATCAAAACCTCTCACTACCTGTTTTAGACACTGCCTATAAATGTCTTTTGAACTCTGATTTGAGGCGAACAGTTCCAACTTCTGCATTGCTGATGTCCCTGTTTCTTTCTTTCAGGTAAAAGCAAAGAAGCAGAAATTAAACGAATAAATAAGGAGCTGGCAAACATCCGATCAAAGTTCAAAGGTATGTGTACATGTGGGGTTTTGGTGGGAGATGGATTTCAGTGGCAGACTGCAAGCTTGGTGAGCATCGCACACCAGAGAAGGAGTACTGACAAAACATAGCTGTGGATCTCCTGATCCTCTGAAAGCATGCAGGCCTAATGGACAGTGGAACTGGGGTGAATGATGAGCAATTGCAGAAGCTGTCAATCAAAATTAGCAGCTTACACCTTGTGTATCCTGGTGATCCCTCCTCCTCCCAGAACATGAAACATGTTTCCAACTATACTATCCAGGGAACTAATAGATGGAGGCTATTTTGCTCTTTCCACATGGCCTCCTGCACTGAAGGGGACTGACTGAAGACCAAGTGTGAATCGTCGTCCAGACTTGTGCACCACCCTGATACTTTGTAGCTCAGGCTGATGTGCATGAGAGGAGCTCTCAATTTGGTTATGCCATATGTTGGGATTGCCTTTGTAGAGTTTGCCAGTGCTTGGGGAATGTAATGAATGAGGAGCGTGTTCAAAGAAACGAGACATAAAGTTGTGACAAGAAGTAACATTTGGTTGTGCTTATTTCCTGGAGTGTTATGTTACCACAAGGAGTGGTTGAGGTAAATAGCTTAGTACACTCAAAGGGAAGTTAGATAGACACGTAGGGAGGAAGGATCAGAAGGCTGTTTAAGTGGGGTTAGATTAAATGTTGTGGGAGGAAGTTGTGTGGAACATAAACACTGATACAGGCAAACTAGGCTGAATGGCCTGTTTCTGTTGCTCTGCATTCTGAGAGATGCATTAAAATTAATGTTTTGTAAAAGTACATAGTTCCTTGAAAGTGGCATCACAGGTAGACAGGGTGATTAAGGATGTGTTTAGTGCACTTGTCTTCATTGGTCAGCGCATTGGGATGTCATGCAGCTGTACAAGACATTGGAGTACTGTACACACATTCTGGTTGCCCTGCTATAGTGAAGGATCTTATTAAATTGGGAAGTGTGCAGAAAAGATTTACAAGGATGTTACCAGGCCTGGAGGGTTTGAGTTGTAAGGATAGGCTGGGACTTTTTTCACTCGACCACAGGAGGTTGTGGGTAACCTTACAGAGGTTTATAACATCACAAAAAACACAGATAAGTGAATAGCAAAGGTATTTTGCCTAGGATAAGGGAGTCTAAAACTGGAGGGCATAATTTTAAGGTGTGAGGGTAATGATTTAAAAGGGACATGAGGAGCAACCTTTTCAGAGGGTGGTGCATGTATAGAATGAACTGCCAAAGGAAGTGATAAAGGTAAGTGTAGTTACATAATTTAAAAGATAGTTAGAGGAATATAGGCCAAATACAGGCAAATGGGATTGGGTTACAGTTTTGGCAACCAGGTTGGCATGAATGAGTTGGACTGAAGGGACCAGTTTCCATGCTGCATGAGCATTTAATTTGTGGAGCTTAAATTTCTCACTGGATGCAAGTACAACTTGTATTCTTGCTTCCTCCATGCAGTTAACATGTCTCAACATTTACTTCGAAGATAATATCTATATTGCTCAGTACACTGGTTAGGTTTTCCTTCCTACCCTCTCTTTTGGTTAGAAGATGAAATCGGTCAGTTTCTAAGCAGTGTGTTTTGCAGGAGGTGGGGGCAGAAGTAAGGTGCTGAATGTTTCAGGTATCCCTATTCAGCTTGTGTCGGGTGCAGTTCATTATAACCAGTGCCTCAGTGAAACAGTGGCAGGTCAAAAGTGTGTTCTTTCTGTATGTTAAATTTTCCAACATGTTCCTCCATTGGAGTCTGTGCTTTTCATGAAAGAACCACCCCTCCCACTTAATTGCATGTAGTTCAACTTAGCAATTGCTGGATGAAGAAAAGCCAGGGTCCATTTCCTGTACCACCTCCAATCCTGGCACTTGCATGGTACCATTTAAATGAAGTTATTGACTAATTGCAGCAGCCAGTCTCTATCAGTAAGTGTAGAACTGCCACCCTCCTTGAAACCCAGTTGCTTCATCCAATCAATTGTGATGAAGCTGGCGAAGCAGATTTTTTTTTTCCCCTTTATGGGAGGGTGGCGGTCACAGGGAGGTGGTCTTTCTGTCTGTTCGAACTGGTAAAGAATAGACATGTCCAGCACTTGTCAGCTGATCTGGGAAACCACTGTTGAAAATGCAGCCCATGGATGTTGAGAGCTGGACTCCAAGTTGGAATAATCTGTCATGGAAGCCTATCCCAGGTTGAAGAAGCCAGTTTGCACCTGAGGGATATATTTGTCCACCAGTTACCCTCTTCAGAGGAAGAGAGGTAACCTGTAAGTTCTCAATGCATGTAATGCATTTATTTTTAAAATCGTCATAAAGTCACTGTGACACAGAAAGAGGTTACTTGAGTGTAAGGTTTTCTTTCTGCATATCCTGTGCAAGAAGAGAGTGTGTGCTTCAGTTATAATCCAAGTCCTGGTTAGCAGAAACCCAGATTGGGAAACAGCGTTTCAAGTGTTGAGCTAGGTGCACTGAGTTGCTTTTGCAATCCTGGCTGTTGCAATGATCGATTGTACAGAACTGTTGCAAGTTTACAGTCAGTGTGGGAGTACCTAACTCCTTCAAATAGGAGGACAATGTAGTTTTTATTTCGCTCAGTCCTTGAATTTTTGTTTTTAACCTTTTAGCATATGGCGCCATCTCAGCACACAAAATAGCACACAGGATTCAAAGAAAACCACAGAAACCTTTCAACACGAGTCCTAGCTTCCTCTTCCTGTAGTGAGTCAGCTGTTTCTTTTCCCGTCTGTTCACTCCAAACAGAGAAATTTCACATGAATCAGCAGCCTCAGCTCAGTCCTAGGATAGGGAGGGACGATTGGAGGGTAGAAATATTTATAAATAATTTGGATTATCACAGAACCCTTCTATCCTGTACATCGTCTCTTCTCAACCACACCCCGATTGAAATGAAACATTCTCTGTGTAGCTTCACAAGGACTGGATTCCTGCTTAACTGATTTGCCTGTGAATATAGACAATAAGTATTTCAGTAGGTGTTTAACTGCTAAATACCACAACTGGCCCAATCAAATTCTCACCAGCTAGCCACACAAGCTCACTTTACAATGGTGGTGAATAAATGGAGATCAGAACAGGAATGCTGGCTGATTTTATTTTTGTCACTGCCAAACTCTTGACACAACCATGAATAAAAGCAAAATGCTTGAGATACTCTGCAGATTTGGCAGCATCTGTAGCGAGAGAAAGAGTTAATATTTCGGGTCTGGTGAGACTCCTCTTTAGAACAACCATAAATATCTACAATGCAAAAAAGGACTGCAGTTCAGACTTTTTACTCTTCTGAACATTAACTCTTTTCCCTCCACAGATGCTGCCAGATTTGCTGAGTTTCTCCAGCAATTTTTGTTTTTGAATGATAAATGCCTCTGCCGTGGTTTACAGAATATAAGGCGATCATGATCATCTCATGCAAATACTGATTTAAATCCAATTTTGACACTGAGCAACTCCAGTAGCATTTTATTTCTTGCCTTCTGTGCCGTGTGTTCTTGTAATTCTGAGATTCTTTTTGCTAATGCAGGTGACAAGGCACTGGATGGTTACAGTAAGAAGAAGTATGTTTGCAAACTACTCTTCATCTTCCTGCTTGGTCATGACATTGACTTTGGCCATATGGAGGCTGTGAACCTGCTTAGTTCCAATAAATACACAGAGAAGCAGATTGTGAGTATCTCTGCTTGACCACACCTGTTGGGGTCATGGTTTTCGGGCATAAGTTCTTTGCTTGGGGGCAGGTGTTTGGTTTTCTATTTCACATCAGGTTTTATAGGATAGGATTCAGGCCTACAAGGTCAGGCAGTTAGACCATTTCCACTTTGTAAAAGAAAGGAACTGTTAGCAGTTATTCAGAGCTCCATAGTGACCATTGCTGTATTTGAGCCTGTGACCTCAATGTTTTGATTGGTCACCGTTCATAGTTTGGGGAAGTCTTGGCCTACATTCTAATAAAAGCAACTTCATAAAGCTATGGCACCTCATAAGATTGAGTCAGTCCCAGTCCTCTTGTACAGTCACTTTTCTCCCATTTGCTGTGCTTTCTGAGATGGGCCGGAAACACCAAAATTCATTGAGTAAGACTTCCCTGTCGCAATGTTTTTTTTAAAAAAAAGTGTGGATGGTTTCCACACTAATGTAGCCATTTCTTCATATCTGAGTTTGAGACGGCGAGGACCAATCAGTCCTTCAACCAGGCACTGCAGTTGAAACTGATTCTCTGCATCCAAACACAGTGCACGCAGATTCTCTAAAGAAAGAGGGAACCTGCATGTCTAAAACATCTCGGGGCCTCCTGAATCCTTTTCCAGTCAATGAATGTAGTCACTGTTATAATGTGAGGAAACTCGTTACGTTTGCAGATAGCAAACTCCCGAAAACAACAGTAGGATCCGAAGAAGATCTTTTGACTGAGGTTGTTTGAGAGATATATATTGCTGAGGATAGCTAGTAAGTTAGGTTCTTAATTCAGGGTTCATCTCTCCACTGCTGTGTTCTTACTATGTGATGCAGAACTTCCTGCCACTCGTCCTCCATACTGTTAGGTAGGATGCAGTTTGGATATATTGTCACCACAATAATGCTGCCGAGGCTGGATGGGTCACCTTTTCTGTCTCATTGTCCATATGTTCTTACATTTATCTTTTGCCTTTGAGCCTGTGATTACCCCTCTCTTCTTTCCATAGTGCTCATACCTTATTGATCATATCATAATTAGGAACATTAGGAGGCCATTTAGCCCTTCGAGTCTGCTCCAACACTCAGTCAAGTCATGGCTGATCAGATTGTTGACTTAATTCCTCCTTACTATTTTGATCCCTTGTAGGTCAAAAATATGGTTAACATTGAGTGTGAGCATGTCAGGCCATAACTGGGGCAACTCTTGAAATTTTGGAACAAGTACCCAAATTTTAGAATCAGCTTTTTGTTGGTACGAAAGAAAACCTGGTGTCCAAACCAGACAACTAAAACAGGTGTCAGTCTCTTGGACTGCCTTTGCACTGCCTTCATTGCTTGACTTTCTTTGTGTCCTGATGACCTGAATTAGGTACTGTCTATGTGAGGGATGTTTACAGAGATCTGCAGTTTTGTCATGATTTCATTTGAATTGTTTCCTTCAGTTGTTATAACCGTTCACAGCTCTGTATGGTATTTGTTGTGATTAGCTGTCAAATCTAATGAGTTTCTTAAGATTGTCAATTAGACCACAACGTTTTGAGAAGTTCAGGTTCAGTCTTGTGTTCTGTGTTTTCAGGGTTACCTTTTCATCTCTGTGTTGGTGAACTCCAACAGTGAGCTTATTCGTCTGATTAACAATGCCATTAAGAATGACTTGGCCAGTCGCAATCCCATCTTCATGTGTCTCGCTCTGCACTGCATTGCAAATGTTGGCAGTAGGGAAATGGCAGAGGCGTTTGCTTCAGAGATTCCCAAAATCCTGGTAGCTGGGTAAGTATGCTTTTAATGTAATTGCTGTTTGTAGTTGGCACTTTTGGGGGCAAAAATGTTCTCTTATCAACTGCTCTTACAGCTGTTAACAAAGTAAAGAGGCCCCTATCCATTTTGTAATGGTCATGAACAGCTGGTATTCAGGTACCTGAATTTTACTGTAATTATCACTCTCTTGCCAGCAACAATGGCTTTTGCAAGAAATAGGGAAAAAATCCTCATTGTGCACAACTCGGCTAAAATAAAAGCAGAAAGTGCTAGAGAACCTCAGTGGGTCTAGCAACATCTGAGGAGACTAATGCTTTGAGTCCGTTGTGTTCTCTTTGTAATATCTTGGATTCAAACTGTTAACTTTGTTTCTCACTCCACAGATGCTTCCAGACTTGCTGCATTTTTCTAGCACTTCCCACAGATCCCGGAAATTTTAAAATAAAAACTATATTTGACTTTCTTTTTATTTTTCTGATGTTCTAAGGTTGAGGTTAAGGCACCATATTAGGGCAAAGTGAGGGAAGTGCTATTATACCTAACCCATGGTATACCAGCTTTAGAAATGTAAGGAGGAACTTGTCTCACTTATTTTTGGTGCTGACCTTGCATTTCCAAAGACACAAAATTCCATGTTCTTGTATCCAAATTCTTCAACCTGGTGAATCCATTTTAAAAATAAAATGTTAATTGTTTTCCAGCTTTCTCCCTCTGTAATTAGCACTTCCATCTCCAGAATTCATTTCTCCCACTGAATTTGTTGCTGGTGTTCTGTTGACAGTGATACTATGGACAGTGTGAAACAGAGTGCTGCCTTGTGTCTGCTGCGTCTGTACAAGACTTCTCCAGACCTGGTGCCCATGGGCGAGTGGACATCCCGAGTGGTTCATCTGCTAAACGACCAGCATCTGGTCAGCAAAAAAGTTGTTAATTTTTTAAAACTTCTGTACTGTATATGCAACAGATTTGCTCCAGAGAGGTCCCACCTTTAGTTTTCTGTCAGAACTTGCAATTGTCTTCAAAATTTGAGATACTGGAGGGGTGAAATAAAATTAACTCCAGATCTTTCTCTCCCTGTGATCACTTTGAGAAAATGTGAGCTGTTCAAATTGGTTAATGATCAGATTTCATACGCTGGAGTCATAAGGAAGATTTGTCATTTCTTGCTTTAACAAGTATCAAGAAACCTTTTATTTGTTTTTGCAGGCATTGGTTAGCATGGGAATACCTTTTTTTATAAATTCCTTTAATTGCGTTTTATTCTTGTGTGGGTGTCATTTATTTCACGTCTCTATTTGTCCTTGAATTGATTGGCAGTCAAGGCCATTTCGGAGGACAGCTGAGAATCAGATGCATTGTGGGCGGCACAGTGGTTAGCACTGCTGCCTCACAGCACCAGAGACCCGGGTTCAATTCCCGACTCAGGCGACTGACTGTGTGGAGTTTGCACATTCTCCCCGTGTCTGTGTGGGTTTCCTCCGGGTGCTCCGGTTTCCTCCCACAGTCCAAAAGGGCCATGCTAAATTGCCCCTAATGTTAGATAGGGGGGTAAATGTAGGAGAATGGGTGAGTTGCGGTTCGGCGGGTCGGTGTGGACTTGTTGGGCCGAAGGGCCTGTTTCCACCCTGTAAGTAATCTCATCTAAAAAAAATTGCCGGGCCTGCCTGGGCACTCATGTAGGCCAGACCTTGTGAGGATGGTACATTTCTTTCCCTTATTTTTATGACAGTCAACAACGGTTACACGATCACCATTATAAAACATTTTTTAAAATTCCAGATTTTTAAATTCAGTTCAAATTTTGCCAAACTGGGATTTGAATTTATGCCCCCAGAACATTAGTAATCTCAGGATTACTCATCCAGTGAGATTACTGCTGCACCATCACTTCCCCTGATTTGCGTAAGCTTACTTTTAACATCAGGAATGTTCTTTCTATATCAGCTAGCGTTGGACCCTAGCAATTCTGCAATGTGAGAATTTTCTAAAGGTTTCTCGGAATAAGTGTTTCTGGCTAGGCTAGCATTTGCTACTTCTGGGAAGGCGGTATGAACTGTCTTGAACTTCTGCAATCCAGGTAATGTAGGTACTCCCAAAATGCTGTTAGTGTGGGAGTCCCAACATGTTGACCCAGCGACAGTGAAGGGGCAGTGATATATTTCCAAGTCAGGATGGTGAATGGCTTGGAGGGGAACTTGCAGGGGTGGTGTCTCCATGTACCTACTGCCCTTGTCCTTCTAGATGGCAGAAGTTGTGGGTTTAGAAAGTGCTGTTGAAAGAAAGTAAGGCACTGAGACTAAGGGCTGTCAGTAGGGTTTCAGGAAAGCATGATATTGGAAGTGCATCCAGTTGAGCTTTGACAAGCACCCAGCTATACGATTGCAGACCATCTTCTGAGGTTTGAGAGAACTCTAATGGATAGAGAGCAGAAGAAACTGCATTTGTGGCATATCTTATGATCTCATTTTAAGCATCCTATATGTTTCATAAGCAGTGAAGTGCAGTCTTTGTTTTACCAGTCAAATATAGCTGCCATAACACTTACCTCAAATTCCAGAACCAGCAGTAACTTGAGGGGCCAGTTGTAATGTGATATCAGTTGAGGGGAAAATGTTGGCCAATACTTCACTATTCAGAATAGTGTCCGTCTTAACTACTTGACTCAGCAGATGGAGTTTATTATGGCATGCAAAAGATTTACAGCACGAGGGTGAAATGCTGCCAGTCATGGGTCTGTCACTGGTGGTGTGAGGAATGTGAAATGTTAGTGTAACAAGAGAACCAAGCTGCACGCCGCCAATGCTTATTAATTTAGATATGATTTCGTTTTCCTAAAGAAACATAGTGAAAAGATCAATGATCTTGGGCATCCTTTAGATTAAACTGTTTGATACTTCTCCTGGTTTGTTGCAGGGGGTTGTGACTGCAGCTACCAGTCTCATCACTTGCCTGAGCAAGAAGAACCCTGATGAATTCAAGACTTGTGTTTCGTTGGCTGTTTCCAGACTTAGTCGGGTAAGTGAAAGTGCTGATACTTGAGTCTCTAGATCTGGATTTATCCTCTGCTTAACAGAATTAATTGATTGCTGCTTTAAACAGTTGGTTTGCTGGAATCATGTGGGTTGATTGATTTTTCTGTTCAGAAGGAAACTGGCAAGTGCTCTCCTACCACTAGTCTCTTCACATTGTGATGGATGAAGGTTTTGCTTAGTGTAGTACAAAATCAAAAAGATCAGAAGCTGTTCATTTTAATAGCTGTGATCATAGTCAACGACAGAGGTAAGCTATTGATTGTTAAGGGGTCAAAGGTTACAGGGCGAAGGCAGGAGAATGGGGTTGAGAAACCTATCAGCCATGATTGAATGGCAGAGCAAACTCAATCGGCCAAATGGCCTAATTTCTGCTCCTCTATTTTATGGTCTTCTGCGGTTGCCTTTCGTAACAACAGAGAAAACCAATCATTGCTATTTCTCCTGCTCTCCATACAGCAATTCTGCACTTGAGCTGTAATGCTGTATTCTGTGACCATCTAGGCCACATCTAGTGCTGCTTAAAAGATTGTTAGAAGGGTAAACCGCTTTGGAACATATCTTAGTGAAAGCAGCTTCAGAGTAGGGAAAATTGAGTTGGCGTGGTTACAGTGACATTGTGATGTGTTGCTGCTCAATGATGAGGCAGAGATACCTTTCATTTTATGTGGAAAATGGGTTCTGATCTCTTCAGAAGTTCAGAATACTGAATGGGAGACAGGTTCCTTCCTCGTCTTGGGGAGGACAGTGGGAAAGCAAGTGATCCGTATTCATTGTATGTTCTTTATCAAGTGCTTGTTAGATCTCTTGGTGACTGTCTCCTCGCCACTTGATCCACTCAAGAATGTTTTAGACAGTTGGATAGTTAACACTTTGCAGTCATATTGTTCACTGAATTGGATGCTAATTTTTTGCCAAAGGCAGTGACTCCTTGTCCTGAGTTCAAACTGCAGATCCATCCAAACAGGTGCAAAGAGTTGGAGTCTGTCTGAAACTGAGATTTGGACAGTTTCCATCCATTCTGTATTCATTCACTTTCAGTTGAAAATCGCCCAAACTTCTAAGTTGGCATTCTGAATCTACAGGATGCCCTGTTAGCTTAGGAAATGGGAGGGATGTTGTCATTGTATCGTCGGGGGTGCTAATGAGTATAGCGAGCTTGTATTGTGACGAATAAAAATGCGAAATTCTGTGCATTCTGCATATGTAAAATAACAATAGAAAACGTTGGAAATACTCAGCAGTGACACCCCTAATATTGCCTAGCCAACTTGTTTAATTCTGCAACCTTTTAAAATTTTCTTTACATGGCCACACATGTGTGGTAACTTAAAGCAGCTGACTTGTGCTGGGGAGGTTTCGATTTGCTACGTGGACAGCATCTCGAAGTGGAGAAAAGGTTAGCAAATTCATTGACCTGAAAACGTCAACACCGGAAGAGAGAGATATAATTATCTGATTTGCCACTAGTCTCTTCACATTGTGATGGATGAAGGTTTTGCTTAGTGTAGTACAAAATCAAAAAGATCAGAAGCTGTTCATTTTAATAGCTGTGATCATAGTCAACGACAGAGGTAAGTTATTGACTGTTAAGGGGTCAAAGGTTACAGGGCGAAGGCAGGAGAATGGGGTTGAGAAACCTATCAGCCATGATTGAATGGCGGAGCAAACTCAATCGGCCGGTATTTTCTTTGCTTTGGACTGCAACTGATCTGAGCATGCATGAGATGGATGCCTAGTGTTCCATTTTCTAAAATCAGAATTTCTCTCCTTGACAACCTCACATTGGAACCCATCTGTGCGCAGATACATGTCCGTATTCTGACAAGTCTTTTCTGGCATCGCGAATAAGTAATCATAATTTACAAATGACCATTAACTTGATTCTTCCTTCATGGCCGTTACAGATTGTGTCATCTGCCTCCACTGACCTTCAGGATTACACATATTACTTTGTTCCAGCACCCTGGCTCTCTGTCAAGCTGCTACGACTCCTGCAGTGCTATCCTCCACCAGGTAAGGCACCTAGCTACTTGTGACATGGTCTGTTCATTGTGGTGACTAGATAATCAATTGGTCACTACTATAATTTGGGAAGCACAGTGGCTCAGTGGTTAGCACTGCTGCCTCACAGTGCCAGGGACCTGGGTTCGATTCCAGCCTCTGGGGAGTGTCTGTGTGGAGTTTGCACATTCTCCTCATGTCTGCGTGGGTTTCCTCGAGGTGCTTTAGTTTTCTTCCACGGTCCAAAGATGTGCGGGTCAGGTGGATTGGCCATGCTAAATTGCCCATAGTGTTAGGTATATAAGTCAGAGAAATGGGTCTGGGTGGATTACTTTTTGTAAGGTCAGTGTGGATTTGTTTGGCCGAAGGGCCTTTTTCCACCCTATAGGGAATCTAATTTAATCTAACTACTCCTGGCATTGCTTGCAAAATTGCTTGCAGTCATTGTAACACAATCCTTAAATATAAGGGCTATAAGCCTGCCATTACATAGAAAAATACAGCACAGAACAGGCCCTTTGGCCCACAATGTTGTGCCAAGGTTTAATCCTAATGTGAAATATAGTAACAACCTACGCACCCCTCAACTCACTGCTATCCATGTGCATGTCCAGCAGTTGCTTAAATGTCCCCAATGACTCTGCTTCCAGCACCACAGCAGGCAACGCATTCCATGCATTCACAACTCTCTGCGTAAAGAACCTACCTCTGACGTCTCCTTTATACCTTCCTCCTAATATCTTCAAACTGTGACTCTTCGTGCCAGTCAAACCTGTCCTGGGGAAAAGTCTATGGCTATTGACTCTATCTATTCCTCTCATTATTTTATATAACTCGATCAGGTCTCCTGTCTTCCACCTTCTCTCCAGAAAGAAAAGTTAGAGTTTATTCAATCTTTAAGGCAAGCCCTCCAGTCCAGGCTGCATCCTGGTAAACCTTCTTTGTACCCCTTCCAAAGCCTCTCTATGTTTCCTATAGTAAGGTGACCAGAACTGGACACAATATTCCAAGTGTGGTCTCACCAGGGACTTGTGGAGCCGTAGCAAAACCTCGTGGCTCTTAAACTTGATCCCCTGTTAATGAAAGCCAAAACATCATATGCTTTCTTAACAATCCTATCCACTTGGGTGGCAATTTTGAGGGATCTATGTACTTGCACCCCCAGATCCCTCTGTTCTTCCACATTGCCAAGAATCCTGTCTTTAATCCTATATTCAGCATTAGAGTTCAACCTTCCAAAATGCATCACTTTGAATTTATTCAGGTTGAACTCCATCTGCCATTCTCAGCCCAACTCTGCATCCTGTCTATGTCACGCTGCAGCCTGTAGTAACCCTCTATGCTAGAGACAGCACCTCCAACTTTTGTGTCATCTGCAAATTTACAAACCCACCCCTCAACCTCCTCATCCAAATCATTTATAAAAACTACAAAGAGCAGAGGCCCAAGAACAGAGCTCTGAAGGGCACCACTCAACACTGACCTCCAGGCAGAATACTTTGCATCTACAATCACTCTCTGCCTTGCGTCATCCAGAGAATCGAATCTCCCTGTATCCCTTCTGCATTACAGTGTAGAAGTTTTCATAACATAATTGAAAGGAAATGTTGACATAGTATAGATGAATGGGAAATGTCCATTTAACCAATTAGAATGGGAAAATCTAAATAAGTCCGAAAACATTGAAAATGGGAAAATGAGGTATTGAGAAACAAAGAACTGGAGATGCAGGAGATCTGAAATAAAGAAAAACAGAAATTGATGGAGAAACTCAGCAGGTCTCTTCTGTGGAAAAAGAGTTCTGAAGAAGAGTCTCTGAACTTGAAACATTAATTCTGCTTTCTTTCCACAGATGCTCTCAGACCTGCTGAGTTTCTCCAGCAATTTCGGCTTCTGTGTTTAGACAATACTGTTGGAATATTGCAATTCTGGTCTCCTTCCTATTGGAAAGATGTTGTGAAATTGAAAGAGTTCAGAAAAGATTTACAAGGATGTTGCCAGGGTTGGAGGATTTGAGCTATAGGGAGAGGCTGAACAGGCTGGGGGCTGTTTTCCCTGGAGCGTTGGGGGCTGAGGAGTAACCTTAGAGGTTTACAAAATTTGAGGGGCATGGATAGGATAAATAGACAAAGTCTTTTCCCTGTGGAGTCCAGAACTAGAGGGCATAGGTTTAGGGTGAGAGGGAAAAGATATAAAAGAGACCTAGGGGGCAACTTTTTCACGCAGAGGGTGGTATGTGTATGGAATGAGCTGCCAAAGGAAGTGGTGGAGTCTGGTACAATTGCAACATTTAAGAGGCACTTGGATAAGTATATGAATAGGAAGGGTTTGGAGGGATATGTGTTGGGTGCTAGATTGGGTTGGGATATCTGGTTGGCATGGACAGGTTGGACTGAAGGGTCTGTTCCCATGCTGTACGTCTGACTCTATAACAGTTGCACACTGTATGCAAGATATGTAATTAGTATGCACAAGGCAAAGTGAATGGTGTCTAGATTCTGGTGTGGTACTGAGCTACTCAAATGATAAGAGACCAATTTTAATTACTTGCTCAGTGTTGTGATAGTTACTATTGCCTGAAAGAGTACTCCAATTGGTGTTAGCACCCTACGCTCATAAGGACAGTTCTTTCCACTTGACTGTTTCATCTTTTGCAGAGGACACTGCTGTTAAGGGTCGCCTGATTGAATGTATGGAGACTATCCTCAATAAGGCACAGGAACCACCCAAATCCAAGAAGGTACAACACTCCAACGCTAAGAACGCAATTCTTTTTGAAGCAATCAGCCTTATTATACATTACGACAGGTATGTGACATAGTGTCTCTTTGCACCATCCTTCCCCTTTTAAGTTATAATGTAAATAATGCAGCTTCTGCATTGTCTGGCTCAGATTTAGTTTTGAAGTAGCCCATCAGCGTAGGGCCAGTTGGGCATCCTTAATGCAAACCACAGAGAATGTAAGAAATTTGGAAAGTGGCAGAGAGGAGCATGTTTGACCTGCAACGAATAACCATTATATAGGTGGGTAGTTAGCTGTGAGTTAAAATTCTACATTCTTTTCTCTGCAGCACTGGATCTCTTGATATGAGCTGTCACTGAACAGAGGCAAGCACAGGGAGCAGACTCTGAATTGCTTTTATGCACTCTTGTAATGGCTACAGGGACAAAAGTAGATTTCTTGCTGACCCTTCTCACTGCAGTTGTTTTAGGACCTACTTTTATATTGCTCTGAGTGCTGCACTGTTCTTATTCACTACCAAGTTGACTTTGTATGGGCCTCGTGTCAGGAAGCCAGCATTAGTGCCTTGGGTGGAGAGCTACTTTGTCAGTGTAATAAGACTAGGTAGGAAGATTTAAGGTTTGTTACATAAAATGTTTGTCTTAGCCGTGTGCATTCACACATGATCCCAGTTGATGTTATTACTGGACAAGCCAGGTCCCAGACAGAAACCTGACTTGGTAGGTCATATTTTGATTTGTTTGGCATATAAAGTGGTCTCTTGCTGAAACATCGGCAGGCAGTGCTGCAGGTTTTGCTTTAACAATAAACGTGAAGTTTATTAAGAAAAAAATTGAATAAACCAAGCCATCTATTTATAGAAATGCAAAGATTTTTAAATGTGCAGTTTAAGTATCATTCCATTAATTCCAGAACAATCCTTTATAAATTTTAAAATAGCCCAGCTTTTATTTAGTACTTAAAACAGATTTCTGGTACAGTACCCACAACATTACTTCTATAATACTCAATGTAGAGTCCCTGTATCTAACATTTGGTGCATTTAATCACTTGTGACTTCAGCTTCTTCCTGGAGCATTTGAACACCTAAGCGCTTAAGTAACCGCTTCAGGATTTTGTCATGACACTTCTGGTCTAGAGCTAACACCAACTCTTTAAGACAATCCAGTTCACAATATCCTTCCCTTCTTAGGAACACTGGTCACAGTGATATATATTTAAAGGACTTTGCAGGACTGCTCTGAACTCAAAGTAAAACAGAAACCAAAAGTCTCCCTGTCTAAGCTATCTGTGTACCCTTGACCTTAAAAATAAACAATTTCCAGAAGTGTCTAATTCCAGAAGGCCTCATTATTTACCTTGCTGAGTTCCAAAGCAGTCTAAGGTAAACAAAAAAAAAGTGGTACATAAAGCATTCTTAAAGCCGGCCCTTCAAAAACTGTTTTCAAGGAAATCACCATGGCTACAGAAATATTTTCAAGTTAATAATTAACTTCAGAGGCACAAATGCAGCAGGTTACTAACTCAAACCAATTCCAAAATTAAATTTAATCAAAAACACACAATGTACATCAAATGTTTTGTTTTTAAAAAAAAGCCAACAGCTGTTTAATTTCCTGACAGTGAACCAAACCTGTTGGTGCGGGCATGTAACCAGCTAGGTCAGTTCCTGCAACACCGTGAGACTAACTTGCGATACCTAGCTCTGGAAAGCATGTGTCTGCTGGCGGGCTCTGAATTCTCACACGAAGCTGTCAAGACCCACATCGAAACAGTCATCAATGCACTGAAGGTAAGCAATTAACTTTGCTTGTGGATTAGAGAGGGTAATCGTGGTATCTACCATTTCACAATCTTTTCTTGAACATGAATGTGGAAGGAATGAGATGGGATGAGATCATATCTTGTGTAGCTAAATAGTTATCTAAGCTCATGGAGAAATCATTTCATGGTTATTAGATTCTTAATTCCAGATTTTTATTATATTCAAATTCACCATCGGCTGTGGTGGGATTTGAATCCAGGTACCCAGAACATTACCTGGATCGCTGGATTAATAGTCCAGTGATAACACTACGCCATGGCTTCCCCTTGAAATCTCCCAGTATTTCTAAATACTCATTACTTATCACTTTAGTGCCACTGTGCCGCCCACTGTTGGTGGTTAGCACTGCTGCCTCTCAATGCTACAGACCTAGGTTCGATCCCAACCTCAGGTGACTTTTTGTGTGGAGTTTGCACGTTTTGTGTCTGCATGTATGCAGTTCTCCAGGTGCTCCGGTTTCCCTTCACATTATGTGGTTTGACCATTGTAAATTGCCTATAGTATCCAAGGATCTATAAGCTAGGTGGATTAGCCATGGGAAATGTAGGATTACAGGAATAGGGTAGGGTAGTGGGTCTGGGTGGAATGCTCTTGAGGGTTGGTGTGGGCTGAATGGCCTGCTCCCACACAATAGGGATTCTATGATTATGATTACAAATTTCAGTCTCGACCAATCTTTTAAGTAGTGAGTTCCAGACTTCAGTAACTGAGTGTTTGGGGGAAAAAAAAAATTCTCTTCAACTCTCCTGTTAGCCTTTGCCCTCTTCCCTTAAATTTCCGTCCTTTGGTTATTGACCCTTAATTACTGGAGACTGGTTGGTTGTGTAGTGATTCTGTACCTTTGTGTGTTTGTCTGATGATTTTTCTTAACTCCGTTTTTGTTAGGATGCTGCCAAAGGTTTGTGAATATGTTGCATTTAATTATTCCTCCTTTGTGTGCATCTCTTCCATGAATAGACGGAGAGGGATGTGAGTGTTCGCCAACGAGCTGCAGACCTCCTATATGCCATGTGTGACCGAACTAATGCCCCACAAATCGTTGCAGAAATGTTGAGCTATTTGGAAACGGCTGATTATTCCATTCGTGAAGAGATTGTGAGTTTCCTATGCTTCTAATTTCAAAACAATGAGTGCAATGAATCTATTTGTAACCCTCATCCTCGGTTACAAATGTACTCTGTAATTCCCACCTCCACCTATTAACCAATGATGATGTGGTGGTGCCGATGTTGGACTGGGGTGGACAATGTCAGAAGTCACACAATACTATGTTATAGTCCAATAGATTTATTTGAAATCCCAAGCTTTTGGAGCACTGCTCATTTGTCACGTGAAATGGTCACTTCACCTGACGAAGGAGCAGTGATCCGAAAGCTTTTTGATTTCAAATAAACAAACCTATTGGACTATAACCTGGTGTCGTGTGACTTTCGACTTTATTAACCAGTGAGTGGACAACCAGGGAGAGAAATGACATTCCTCCAATCTATCTCCGATTTAGCTTTTAGTCTAATATTCAGATATCTGTTTCTTTGATTATTAATTTTGTCTGATAGTGCTCCCACAAAGCATCCTTTTTGAGATTTTATGGAACCTACAAGGGTGACTTGAGGTGACTAAAATAGGTGGAATGTGAAATTTGGTTTTCTGTTGAGATAAGCTGCAGAGATAACGTCAGTGGTGGGTTTAGGATATGTTGAGCATCCCGCTGGTCCGTCTTGGGTTCATACATGTCATATCCATGCATTCCATGATTGCTCTAACAAGAAGCCAATTTCATTAAAATCCTAGATTGTTTCAATGGTGCATGGGACAACTAGGCACAATCACTTAAAGGTGGCATGCGTTTGTTGGCTTTGTGCAGTTGGGGTCAGTAGATATCCTGGTTTAACTCAGTGGCACAGGAGAGTGAATGGACCCTTGCATGAAGACTCGGGTCTGGCAAGGTTGTGTTGGAGGTGAGATGGGGATTTTAGAGTAAGACTGGGGCATGAAGGATCTGAAGAGAGATCTGGGAGGACAGAGGGTGGATTAGGGGAATAGAGAACTTGAGGAAATGTCCTGGGTGTAGTGAGGGGCTGATGAGGACAGTTGGTCAAGGTAAGAAAATGTGTGCCTAAAAGGTGGTGTCACTCAGGACTGTTCAAATACGTCTAGATGTCAGGGTATTGCTGTCACAGTCCTTACAGGGGTTTGAATTTATCTTCAGCATTTCAAGGATCCCAGCTGAGATGGCTGTTGGACAATGTCCTTTACGTAGAAAGAAGTGCCTGTAGAGCCTGTTAGTTCAGTCATGTCCCACAGAGTGGCAAATGCAATGCTGGACACGAATGTGAACATTCAATAAAGTGAATGTATTAAACACCTCCTTGTTTCTTCCATAATGAAGGAAGTATACCCTACTCCCCTGTAGACATCAGTGTGTGCCAATTATGAGACATGTTAGTACAATGAACACTCTGACCAAGTCTCAGTAAATAATCATGATGCACACATGATTAAAGTGAAGCAATGTCATGTGAAGTATTTACAAGTGAGATTAAATTTTGATGTAAATCCACGCCAACTTTGTATTTGGCTGTGCAGTTGGAGCAGCAAGTTGTGGCAGTGATGCAGAGCCTCTCTGTTTGACCAGGAGTCTCTTTAAAAGACCGCTCATAGATACAGCACTGTCACTTTACAGCAGGTTTCACAAATGACAAACCTCTCCAGCTGCTGACTTGAATGTTTTGTATATACGCTGCTAATACTAATCATGTGAGAAAAGGCAAAAGGAGACAGCGCAGTTGGTGCCCAGTTGTGCTTGTGCTGTTGGGGAAAGGCATGGTATAGACAAGATCCTGATTTAAGTTACAGGTGCTATATCGATAGAAATTGTGGTTGATAGTTTGTGAGAAGGTGTTGCTCTGCCTTTGCAAAGAGGGACCACTACCTCAGCACTCCTCAGGCTTTTTGCACTACAGGCACTTCTTCAACAATTTCTTCCCATGAGCCACTCATACGGTAATTTGTTCTGTGTTAAGTGACTTGGGACATTTGAGTAATGTATCCATGCAAGGCCTGCTTTCCTGCTTTTTATTTCCATGATGCTGTGTATTCCATGGAGTGAGCTTGAACTGTGCTGTTTGCTGCTGTAAGTTGTGGCCTGGCTGTGCAGGTTTGCTGCAATTCTCCATCACACACTGGGATTTTACTGTCGCTGCTTGTCTGCAGGGCAAAAAGGTCTGTACAGAGGATAAAGAACACTGGACAAAATGAAAAATTGATGGAGAGGCCAAGAGATGCTATCTAAGTAAAGCCAATGAGTTGCTTCGGTCTGTTACGTACTAGAGTTGTGATGATGAAAGGATGTGAACATTGAATTAAATGGTCAAGAATACTAATCAAGATACTGTTAACACTCTGAGTGATAATGTCCCACACTGACTGGAGAGACCACTAAGTTCTGTTCTGTGTTCCTCAGTTGTTCTCTGTTTATCCCAGCTGTTCATTAGCCTGAGGCAACTGCAACATTTGGAAAGAGTTCATCATTCACCACTTGTGTTCTTTTTTTAAAAAAAAATCCATGGCAGGTCTTGAAGGTGGCCATTCTAGCAGAGAAGTATGCAGTGGATTACACGTGGTATGTGGATACGATTCTGAACCTCATCCGCATTGCAGGGGACTATGTCAGCGAGGAAGTATGGTACCGAGTCATTCAGATTGTTATTAACCGTGATGATGTCCAAGGTTATGCAGCAAAGACTGTGTTTGAGGTAAACATTCTAATTTCAGCTACATTTTGAAATTGCACCTTGATTATGAAGAGACCCTAGCTCTGCTTCTGGAAGTAGGCTGTCTGTCTTTTTTTTCCACCTTTTTGAGTGTCAATACCTCCATTAGTGTCTCTGCCATATTCTTCATTTTTCCTGTCTCTCACTCACCCTGCCCCTCGTGACCTTCCACAGTAGCCTCTCAAACTCCTCCTTTATCTGGATCTTCAATCACTTGCAGTCTCTCTCCCTCAAAGTTGCAAGATCCTGGTTGTCCCAATCCTTGTGAACCATCCCTCAGAATATTATCTTCATCCTATTCCTTGCCTTCAAATCTCTAGTCTGCGTTGATCCCACGACTCTAATCTCCCAACATCTCAACTCTGCAGTACCTTCACCTCTTAAATTTATTTTTGGCATAGTCTTTAGCCATGCTACTCCACAAATTTTCTTTTTGTCTGTTTCTTCCAGTATCTCATTTGGTGTTTCACTGTTATCTCTCCTTGCCCCTGTTAGGACCTGACATCCTCCTCGCTGAAGTATTTTGGAAATTTTTTATTGTTAATTTATGGAGTACAAGATGTTGATTAAGCATGAGTGGAAAATTTCCCCCTCCTTATAACTGATCCAGGGATAATAGTGATTTTGAAACTTTGGTGTGGCAATTGGTCCAGGCCATGGGGTTGACTTGATTTTGGAAGGCAGGATGCAAGAACTAGCCAAAGTTGTAATGGAATAGCACTCAAAGGTCATGTACCACACTAGATGAATTTGGGAAAGCAAATCTTAGCATGACTTATACGCTTAATGGTAAGGTCCTAGAGAGTGTTGCTGAGCAAAGAGACCTTGGAGTGCAGGTTCATAGCTCCTTGAAAGTGGAGTCACAGGTAGATAGGATAGTGAAGAAGGTGTTTGGTATGCTTTCTTTTATTGGTCAGAGTATTGAGTACAGGAGTTGGGAGGTCATGTTGCGGCTGTACAGGACATTGATTAGGCCACTGTTGGAATGTTGCGTGCAATTCTGGTCGCCTTCCTATTGGAAAGGTGTTGTGAAACCTTTTGAAAGGGTTCAGAAAAGATTTACAAGGATGTTGCCAAGGTTGGAGGATTTGAGCTGTAGGGAGAGGCTGAACAGGCTGGGACTGTTTTCTCTGGAGAGTCGGAGGCTGAGGGGTGACCTTATAGAGATTTATAAAATCATGAGGGACATGGATAGGGTAAATAGACAAAGTCTTTTCCCTGGGGTGGTGGATCCAGAACTAGACGGCATAGGTTTAGGGTGAGAAGGGAAAGATAAAGAAAAGAGACCTAAGGGGCAGCTTTTTCACACTGAAGACCGTACGTGTACGGAAGGAGCTGCCACAGGATGTGGTGGAGGCTGATACCCATCCAAATGCCTTTTAAATGTTGCAATTGTATGTGAATAGGAAGGGTTTGCAGGGATATGGGCTAGGTGCTGGCAGGTGGGACTAGATTGGGTTGGGATGTCTGGTCAGCATGGACGGGTTGGACCGAAGGGTCTATTTCCATGCTGTACATCTCTGTGACTCTACTGACTGCTGCAGGAGTTTCCATTTTCTGAGGTGTACTGAAAATATTGTCCAAATGACAGCACAGTCTGGACTATGCCTTGGCAAGACACCCGCCATTCTTGCGATTTAGGTTCTCATTTTAACTATAAAAGATAGTTACAAGTGAGACATTTTTCTTTTGGTAGATTAGTCAAAGATGCAAGGCTACAGGCTTGAGATAATCCCCGCTTGGAAAGTTGACTTCTAAAACAAACATGAAGTTAGCAAAACATGGAACACTTTGCTACAGTGATTGCTAAATTGATTACCGCTTTCAGAAAAATATTGAACTTATAAAAGTGATGTAGTGTAAAAGCAGCCATTTAGAGCAGATGCAAGTTTGGGCAAAAGGCCACATCTTGCAATCAAAATTTCTGTCTAATTGAAATTCTTTGATTTTGTCTTCAGGCACTCCAGGCCCCAGCCTGTCATGAGAACATGGTGAAAGTGGGTGGATACATCTTGGGAGAATTTGGGAATCTCATTGCAGGTGATCCACGATCCAGGTGAGCTGAAGAAGGTAAAAAAAAGAGAGAAACCATTAGCTTTGTGATTGGTATTTTTACCCAGAGTGGAGTGGGAAAGTGCTCACACTGTGACCCCAGAGATTGCTGTGTGTGAAGAACCAGGAGTCTTTCACATCACACTGGCCTTCTTTGGCACCGTTGACGTTTTAAGGGAGGCCTTCTTTTGTTTTTAGCGTCACCTTACTTGTGTGTGCCAGTACTGAGTAATGGTATACTGAATGTCAGAAGTTGATTTTGTTCCCTCAATTTAATTGAATGGTCTAACCTAGTTTGTTAATGGGAATTGATTTGTTCTATGATGATTGTTTGATCTAATTTCATGCCTGCACCAAACACTGAAGTTGCTGGTCCAGAATAGAGTTTCTCTTACATTTCCTCAAGGTTTGGAAGGGCACCTCTTATTCCATCGCTGTAAATCCTGTTTTTGGGATGATTTGGACTTCTTTTAGTTTGTACTTGTGCTCAGCACCTTGCTTCTGCCCCTCCCCAATCTGACTCTATTTTATTAGTGATTGATCTTGAAGTGTCACTGGCAAGGCTGACACTTATTGTTGGATCTAATCTCTTGAAAAGGTGGTGGTGAGCTGCCTTCTTCGACCACTGTACTTTGTGTGATGAAGGTATTGTCAGGTGTTCGACTTGATGTGAATGAAATAATGACTGTATGTCCAAGGTATCATGGTATATCGCTTTGCAGTGCTCTCCCCGTGTGCCTGCTGCCCTTGTATACAGTTCAGATGTGATCCATGTTCCACATCTCTGCACTTACTACTAATCAAAAAAGACACTAATTGAAGTGATGCCTTTTATTTAAAAATAGGGTAAACAGTGTGAAGGTTGTCATCTCCCAACTCTGGATATTGACAAACATTGCCAAATTATTTGTGCATTGATTATTGGACTAAAGAAGGGATACACTGAACTGCCTCTTCACAGAAGTTGACCTGGCTACCGTTTAGTTCCCCTCTATCTTTTGTTTTTGTTTTATGCAAGACATGTATTGACACAACATTTAAAATAGTAAGTGGGATTTTCCTATGTTGATGAATTAAGAGTCAAACACCGAACTGAAATGCAGTTCCTCATTTCCCCGGTGGTTTATTAAAGTGTGTATCTGCACAGAATATCTCGAGGGAAGTACAACCATGCATCTGTTTTCTATTGTCTGTCCCAGGACACTTTAAAAGAAAGAAGGACAGCAGTATGTATTGTCCTTCTGTAATTGCTGCCCCCCCCGCCCCCCCCAGGTGACAGTGGGCTATGTGGGGGAAGTACTCTTGTAGTGCTGTCAGGAAGGTCGTCCAAGAATTATGACCTCTGAGTGACAAAGGAATTCCCTATTGTATGGCCAAGTAGTAATGGAGGAGAACTTTCAGGTGGTGGACTTGCCATTATTATCCTAGATTCTGGGTTGTGAATTTGGGTGGTTTGAGGGGGGAAATGTACATTACGTTTGAGGTGCTGTGTTACAGGCTCAGTAATAGTTGGTCTTTTCCTGTACTGTCTCAGACGGTATGCTTCTCAATGAATATTTCTAATATGCATTTTATTCTTCCCTGCTCTACCTGTCCTTTTCAGTCCCTTGGTTCAGTTCAACTTGCTGCATTCCAAGTTCCACTTGTGCAGCGTTCCGACCCGTGCTCTGCTGCTCTCCTCTTACATCAAGTTTGTCAACCTGTTCCCTGAGACCAAAACGACCATCCAGGATGTGCTGCGCAGCGACAGCCAACTCCGAAACTCTGATGTGGAACTCCAGCAGAGGGCTGTGGAGTACCTCAAGCTCAGCTCAATTGCCAGCACTGATGTTCTGGTGCGTATAAAGCACATACCTCAGGCTTTCTTCTTCTTCAGTGTTGCTGCTTGCAGGGTAGTAACAACGGACTGTTTCAGGATTGGGACTTGTGGGTTTGAGTCCCACTGAAAAGACTTGAGCACATAATCTAGGCTGAGGTGGGGACTGCAGATGCTGGAGATTAGAGTCAAAATAGAGTGGTGCTGGAAAAGCACAGCAGGTCAGGCAGCATCCGAGGAGCAGGAAGATCGACATTTTGGGCAAAGGCTCTTCATCGGGATCCAGATTCCTGGATGAAAGGCTTTTGCCCGAAATGTCGATTTCCCTGCTCCTCTGATGCTGCCTGACCTGCTGTGCTCTTCTAGCACCACTCTGTCTAAACAATCTAGGCTGGCACACCACATGCCAGGATTAAACGGTGTGCTGCACATTTAGGGGTAATTATTTGCATGAGCCATTTAAATTCAGTAACAGTTTGCTTGCAGTTACTAAAGTGAGTATGTTTTGTGAGCAATACAAACGAGAATGTCCCGCGGTTGAGTCAGTGTTAGCTGATCTCCATTGGACTGCAGTAAGTAAGTGAAGGGATAGCAGATTATGCTTCCTTATCTAATTGTTTTGCAGTGATCTCTAGAAGAAAGCATAGGGTTACCTGTGATGCCTTCCATAATAAAAGTATCTGCCAGCTCTAAGCTCATAGATGCAGACATAAGAATATGAAAAATGGAAGCAGAAACAGCAACTTCAAATTTCCACTATCATTCAGTAAAACCACAGCTAATCTACTCCATCGACTACTTTCCCCACATTTTTTCACTACCTTGGTTCCCTTAATTCCCCCCAAAAAATTGATCCCTGAATATATTCAGCAACTGAGTGGCCATAATGTTTGTCATCAAATGCCAAAGATTCACAATTCTGGTTTGGTAATTTGGGTAAAGATACCTAAGGGCCATTGACTTTGGCATGAATGGGGTGAGTAAATAAGATGCGATCAGCAATCAAAGTTGAGCCCCAGTCCAAGTAACTTTTCTTCCTGTCCTCTCCTCTGCAGGCCACTGTCTTGGAAGAGATGCCCCCATTCCCTGAAAGGGAGTCCTCCATCCTCGCAAAGCTGAAGAAAAAGAAGGGACCAGGCACTGTGACGGACATGGAGGAAGGGAAGAAGGAACAAACTGAGGTCAATGGTGGTGTTGAGCCTGCCGTCAATGCCAGTACTGTGGTGAGTACAGTATTGGCTATTGCAGGTCAAACAGTCACAAGTCTGATTGTGGGTGGCACTCAATTTCCAAATGCACTGTTTGGAAGTGTGGAGGCACCTTCAATTGAGACATTTAGGAGAGGTTTAGATGGTTACTCAGATAAAAATGTGTGCAAGGAAAAATATAGGGGATATAAAATATAAAGAGACTCATTTTAAAAGCCAATGCCGATGCAATTGGCTGAGTAGCCTCCTTCTGTGCCACAACACCACTGTGATTCTGTGAAGTCCTTCTCCAGGATAAAATGCAGATTAAGACTCCCATACAGCAATGAGGAAGTACTGAGCTGAAGGTTCTTTCTTAAATGTATGCAGTGATAGGAAAACCACCTCTGTCTGTGCATGCTGAAGGTGAGTTGTGAAGGAAAGGAATGACAATGACAATGCAGAAAAAGGAACCTTGCCCCCAGGCACTTACAGACACAAACTGCGGCTGGAAAATCTGAAATGAAAACAAAAGTGACCTGGTTAAAAGAAACTGGTCCTTCTTTCAGCGTTTGGTTCAGGCCACAAATCTGAACTTATTTTACATTTCCAGAGGTGCTGCTGGGCCCATAGCATCCTGGTGTTTTCTGTGTCTCTTTTGAAAGAATGAATGTGTCTAATTTCTCGGGATACTGACAAGTTAGAAAGTGAGTCACCTTGGCTGTAGAAATCTAGCTTAAAAATCAATGTAACCACTAGACACACAGTACGGGCATAAATGGAGCTGTTAACAAATCTGCAGCAGAACCACACGCAATGAGGCAAAAGCCTCCCGTAATGAAGAGCTTTGGGAACCACAGGTCACTCCCAAGCTGCACTCACCATACATCTTGAGAATTTCAGATGCCAGATTCCCCAAAGAATGAAATCTAACCAGTTTGCATCTGACTGAATCAATATGATTCAGTTCCACAGTTCCCTGCAAACTAAATCTGTTGATTGATCATCCATTCACTGGCATGCTGTTTCCCCACATTTCTTTAATTCAAATGCAGACCAATCCACTCCACCCCTATAGCTCTGGACCATTAAATGTAGGAGCAAATGTGGTCTGTTCGGCAGGATCATAGCTGATCTGATAATCCTCAATTTCACACTTAGGGCGAAATGGCCCGCTGTGGCCATCTGTGATTATTTTGATAAATGTACAGAGAGCTTCTGGAATGATTTCTGACTGTGTTGTACCTTGGTCATATTTGCTTCTCTTCCAGTCCACGCCCTCCCCTTCTGCTGACCTCCTGGGTCTGAAGAGTGCTCCTGCCGGTGGAGGCAGCCTGTTGGTAGATGTGTTTTCTGATGCAGTGCCCGCAACGGGTGCCTTGGCGCCTGGATCTGAAGACAACTTCTCCCGGTAAGTGGGCAGCTTTTATGTCACCTGTCCTTTGGGCTTGCAACTGGGGCACAAAGTAATTGTAATCCAACTGGTGTGGTAGTGCTGATATTGTACAGGTCATATTTTGTGCACTGAGGAGCTGCTTCTTTAATGCAATAATTACAACGTGGTTTTGTTCAAAGTGTTTGTATATGTTTTTTAGAAATAAAATACAAAACTGAGCGTGTGGCACACCGCTCGCCTCCAAATATGATCCTTATACTAGTTTGGGCAGAGCTGCTTCAGCACACGAGATGGGACTGAGCGTGGATCTGATGTTGCAAGCCATCAGATCAGATGTGCAATGAGAATTGTTAGCTGGCTTGGGCCAATGATTGACTTGTGGTTATTGCCTTGTAACTGTGGAATAATTCCAGAAGAAGCCGAGGCTTTGATAAACCATGGGGTGTGAGAGACACAAACCCTGTGAACTCCCAAGATCTTTACATGAGAGTAAGTTCTTCTCCCAATGTGTGTCAGAACCTAGTGATTTTTCTCCCTGACCAGCCGCCTCCCCCCCCGCCCCCAAAATACAGCTATAACTTACTTGTATGCAACCCCAATGATACAGTCACTATTCAGTGCTAATAACTCGAGGGTGTAAAGAAGAGTTGTAAAGGCCCAGTTTGATTGCACTTGCGCCTCTTGAGTGAGGACTGTGGATACAAATTGTACTTCACAATCTAAACTGGTATCCCAGTGCAATACTGTCAGATGAGATATTTAAACTCCTCTGTGGTAGTGTTGATCACTTTTTTTGGGTTGGGACCCTTGTTGTGCACCAATAACGGCAGCCATGTTTGCTCTCACGATAACAGTAATGTAATTTGTTCTGTGAAGTGTGTTAAAATGATTCTGATCATTTTGGTAGGTAATGGCTAATTCCAATGTTTGTGTTTGCAAAGCAGTTGCCTTTTTCAGATTGAAAGATGAAGCAACAAGGTTGTCTGCTTTTAATCCACTCTTGCTTAGATTTTTCAAAGGGCATGTGCAAAACAGGGGTTCTCTTAGAGAGATGGCAGCCAACTTCAAACTCAGCAGCAGAAATTTGAAGTGAATCTTGCTACCCGAAATCTGTTCCACTTTGAGCAGTCTTAAGCAGAATTCATGTTAACAGAAGCAGCATTCTCCAGACATGGTAAACCTGCAGTTAAAACAAAAGCCTGATGTACTGCACCTCCATAGGGAAAGAAATAAAGGGGTTGGGAGATGTCCCCTTGTATGAGGAAGACTAGAATTAGAGGACACAGTTTTAGGGTCTTATTTTTTAAAGTTCTTGGGAGACTTAACAGGGCAGAAGTGGAGAGGTTATTTCCCCTTTCTGGGCAAGTCTGGGATGAGACAGTGTAATCTCAGTAAAACATTATCCATTTAAGACAGATGAGGAATATTTTGTGAGGATGGTCAATTTGTGGGACTGTTTACCGCAGACAGCTGGGTCATTTAATTATGTTCAAGGCTGAGATATTTAATTAGAAAGGGAATTGAGGGTTGTGGCGAAAAGGCAGATAAGTGGAGTTGAGGATTATTAGTTCAGCCACAATCTCATTAAATTGCAGAGCACTCAAATGGTCTATTTCTGTTCCTATGTTCATGATCCAAGAGATATCCCGTTTGATAGAGATGAAAACAAATTTTTTTGTTAGTCTGTCGAATTCTGTTCTGCCAAAACCAGTAGAAGCTCAATCATTGAACTTATTCAAGGGAGAGTTGGAATCTTAATAGGTGTGAGAGTCCAGGGCTCTGGAGGGAAGGGGGAGTCTGATCATAACCAGATTATGCACGATCGCATAGCATGTCAGAACAGTTTTGAAGAGCCGAATGTTCTAATCCTAAATTAACATTTCAGATCCCTGATTTTGATAAGACCCTATTAATCCTGTTTCTGTCCTCACAGGTGCTGCCATAAATGCTGCTGAAAGCATTTTCTGTTTTTATTTCATGCTAGCAGTCTGAGTTTGATATGAACGTTTTACAAGAGGCAAGAATGATCATTGGCCTTTCCGTTTTCCCCTCATCGGTCAATCTTGTAACAGCTAACCTGCCACATGGTGTTACCCATGTATTTTGCTCCAAGTGTAATAGAGGAGCCTGTATTTTAGTATTCCAATCTGACCCTGACAGGGATAATAGACTTCTGTCACCTCTGGGACCCAAGTACAGTTCGTTCTTGGACCAGATGCATTGGGTGTTGTCTCCTGTTGATCTTAATACAAATGAGTTGGTCAGTCTTGAGTCAGGCCAGAGAAAGTCCACAGGCCCTGGCTTGACATAAAATGACAGTTGTATCCAAATAGGCCATGTACTAATTGGAGCAGGAAAAATGTTTCTTGCTGTGGTACAGGGAAATCTTCTGACCATGTTGCTCAAGTCTTGAGGCAACTTTTCACCATACCTAAAATGTGCGGCATATGAATCAGGAGTGCTTGATGTGGTAGTGTGGGCAGGAGCTGCACTCTCTAATCTATTGTGTGGCATTAGGAGTACCTAATGCTGAGTGCTCATGACAGGCAAATGTAACGTTCCTCACTATGTGCACAAATTGCTTTTTCTAAACTGTTGTAAAATATTTGAAGGCAAAAAAAACCTTGTGACTTGACCTTTGAATAGTTTGTGTGGTGGTTGCTTTGTGATTCAGTTTGTCCTCTTTTCTGTTCCTCTGCACGCTTGCCTGTGATTTGGGATTGTGCAGAAGCTTGGATCTGCCGGGTGAGAGCCCTGCATCGTTGCTGGTGGACGCAACCCTGGGTGCAGAGTAAGCTGTGTACTACTGAGTTGAGCTGAACTGTCTAAACCCCATCCATCCCCAGCTCTGAAACAGTCCAGGGTTCAAAAGAGAATGTTGTTTTTACTCCAAATATATACAGCACAAAGACACATTCCTGCATTTCACTTTACCTGCAGTGTTGGAAGTGTCTAGACAGGAGACCACCTTTACAACTTTTAATTACAAACATTTCAATTGCCGGTATGGTCGTATCAATTTTTTTTTAAGCATCAGTTCAAAATGCTTTTTTAAGCTGGCTGACAGAGGAATATCAAAGGAACTTTGTTCTGTTCTGAATGTTAGTGATATGTAATGCAGCCATTATTTGGTGGGTACAATGAAAAGCCTGAATTATTCACCATTCAATTTACTTTGAGGGAAGAAAATTTGCTACCTTTGCCTGGTCTTGGCCTGTGTGTGACTCCGTTCCCACGCCTATGTAGCAGGTACATTCTGAAGTGGCCAAGTAAGGCTCTGTAACTACGGCAGATAATGCCCACATCCTGTGCATAAATTAAAATCTGGTTTGTTCAAAATGTCTTTTTGCTAGTATGAAGTAAGACTTCAATCCATTAGTCTCTATGGAATGCAGTATATATTTCATGTAAAATAACAGGATTATGTCTGATTGCCAAATTAATGTGGTAGTACTTTGGTGTGTGTGTGTGTGCAAATCACCACTGAAATGACTGTTTTGTTGTCATGTTCATATCACTCTTTCAGTCTGCTTCAAGGTTTTGAGGTGACTCAAATGCCAAGCTGTCAGCAGTTCTGCATGGAGTTGTAATCATGTTTGATTTGTTCAGAGCATGGAGTGCACCATTTGGTGATTTGTGCAAGTTTTCTAATTTCAGTTCAGTGAATGGTTGGTGTTTTCTTATCTGATGAAAATGAAGCTGGTTAGGACAAGTGATTTTTGTCTGTCAGAAGCTGGCATTTTTATTCACCAGGAGCTTCTAATTCTAAGTTCCCATTGCAGTGTGTAAAATTGAACAAAATTTGCTCAAAGTAAACCAAAATCCCTTGCCCTGTCCATTGATGACCATCTCCATTTTCTCATTGAATAATCATTTATTAGTGATTGTGGTCTGGAAGTTCTGTCTTTACCTATTTGAACTCCGTAATTGTTTTTTTCTTACTGTGAAGGTTGATGCATAGCGCACATTTATATAATTTTTATCTCCTCCATGATGTAGCTAGTAACAGGGCCATCCCAGCCTCCTCCTTTGAGACTCTTGCTTCTCTTCACTTTTTCATGCTCAAACTCTTGTATGGAATTCTTGAATCACAAAATATGAAAATAGACTTTGAGAAAACTTAGCATTTAACTTCCTCACCATTCATTCTCTTTCCTTCTCCCCTCCCTTTCCTTCCCCCCCCCCCCCTCCTTCCCCCCCCTCCCTCTCCTCCCCCTCTCCTCCCCCCCCCCCCCCCCCCCCCCATACACAAGGAATCTTTTGACATTATAGCACCACCAGTCACTTCTTATCATTGCTACACCTTGCTTCATAATTAACACCTTTTTCTCTTTTATCCTATTTTTCTGCCCTACTCTTCTGAATGATTGATGCTCATACTTGACTACTCCTTCACAGATTCCAGTCACCCTGAGTGACCAAAGGCCACTCGTTTTGAGCATGCAAATGCCAGTGGGCTGCTACTTCATGAAGAGAATTGGAGCCAACAGCAGGCTTGTCCTCTTCCTCCTCCGCTGATGGTCTCCTGCTCTCCAATATAAATCAGAAGTAGAAATCCTGGACAACCTTGTTTGAGTCAAGTTCTAGTATAAAGGTCCCGACCAATCCCCTGACTGAGAAGAGTGCAGACTGTGGAATTGATGCTTGAACACTCAGGCTTTGTATTACTTGTGTTTGGAGAGAAGAGATGGAAACCCTCTGGTATTTACTACCAAATCCATTTTGGCTTTTGTGACATTCCCAGTCTCAAGATTTTTTTTTTCTTCTTCAATGTAAGCCATTGGGGTGTCTGTCTTCCAGGGAGCCATTGACAGGGATTCATTGAAGACTGGGAAAGTTCCGATTGGATTTCAAGACTTTTGAAATTCTTTGACTGACTAGCCTGGGGGAATGTGATGCAGAAATGGTTATATTTCTCAATATGATTGTTCCTGACCTCTTGCATCCCACTTTAAAAAGAAATCTACCAGTAAGACACAGAGTGGTATGTGTATGGAATGAGCTGCCAGAGGAAGTGGTGGAGGCTGGTACAATTGCAACATTTAAAAGGCATCTGGGTGGGTATTGAATAGGAAGGGTTTGGAGGGATATGGGCCAGGTGCTGGCAGGTGGGACTAGATTGGGTTGGGATATCTGGTCGACATGGACAGGTTGGACCAAAGAGTCTGTTTCCATTCTGTACATCTCTATGACCTGACAGGCGAAATTCCTCAGCGTATAGATTAGGCCAGTGGAGTGGGAGACAGGTGACTCTTTCCTCCCCTCATCACCCACATTCCATTTTGTAAAGTGATGGACCATGAACTAAGCTGTTTAAATGTTGCCGTGGTGTGGAGCTTTAGCCACTGGCTCAGAAGAACTATAGCCCCTCTCGGCTACCATTGATGATAAAGAGCAAACTTTCTTGATCTGTGGCCTTACCCTTCCTACCGGTGTAATCACCTCCAGCTATGCAATCCACCATCTCTGCACCAAATAGGCAACTTTGTTCTGTGATTTGTCTTTTTGAATGGTGTGTACACGTTTTGACAAAACCAGCATATTCTAACTAGCACCTGTTCTGATAATGCTGCGGTCTGTTGGAGAGTTTTCTGGGATGGATGAGGTGCAACAAAGGACTAGGAATCCATTCTGAATTGTTTTGAGATGTGAACACAAAGCTGTGTTTAAAAGTTTTTAAAAATAATTTTCCTCAAGTTTTTCATAGTGGGGAGGCAGCTCCCTAGTGGGCAGAAGTGATGGGAGAAGATTGAGAGCAGATTTGATCAAGTTTTTCAAAATCGTATTTGGGCAGAAACTGTTCCATTGGCAGAAGGGTCAAGAACCAGAGGAGAGAGACTTAATAAAGACAAAAGAACCAAAGCTGCCGTGGACATGATGGGCTGAATGTGTTGCATCCTTTTTGATTCCTCCAGCACAGACCTGATCTCCATTACTCCTTCATTTAGTGGTTGTCCCTTCAGCTGCCTGAGCCTAGGCTATGGAATTTCCTCCTCATACACCTCTCCTTTTAAGAAGCTTCTGTGAAAATTGCATCTTTTTTGTCATCTGCCTGAGTAGCTCACACTATTCCATCGTATTTTAGTTTGATAACACACCTGTGAAGCTTTGAAGTGCTTTACTACATGAGAAATGCTGTATAAATGCAAATTTGTTGTTGATTCATCAAGGTCAACTGTGTTCCATCCTTAGTGAATATATACATTGTCAACAATCACTGCCCTGGATGTGGCTTTGGGACCCAACTGGACTGGTACAGTGTAAGATAGCCTGGTGAGCCATGAAATTGCAGGCCTAAGGCTGATTAATAGAGTAGGTATCTGTTGAGGAAATGTGAGGCGATGATCCCAGTTTGTTCATTGTCACCCCATTGGCGAAGTGAAGAACAAAAGACTTGCTGCCAATAAATTGGAAATTGGATGTCACTTAGTAAAAATACCTTGTGCCTCCGTGAAAGCATACATGTTTTAGTCAGACACAGCATGGAGTTGTGTGGTCTGTATTACGTGAGAAAAGAGTTCCTTAATTCTTGCAAGAAACTTTTTGAGCCCTGCGATCTGCTAACTGCAAAGAAAATTGATTAAAGCTGATACCCACCTAATTCCGTAGGGGCCAGAACATCAATCTGCGATCTTAATCCACACGGCTTTACTCTAAATGTTTTTTTTCTTGTTTTTTTTTCTCTGGGTGCCAGATCTATGTAGCTGTATCACAACATATCATTCAGGAGTTAATATCGAAGAATGAAGCTGGGGATGGCCTAAATCAGGCCTTCATTTTGTTTGAGGCTATAGAGAGCAAATTCTAGATGTGTGTGTGTGTGTGAGAGTAAATTTGTGCATCAGTCATGTAATTAAACATTATCAAGCACGTGTTCTTTATTTTTAGCCCACTTGGCTTTTAGGTGCATGCAACCTCCTTCCTGTAAGATTAACAATTCAGACTCCTATTAACACTTCAATACAGCTTCTAGTTTTGATCACTAAATGGCATTGATAACAGAACTGTGCTGAATGCTGTCTTTTCAATCCCCATTGTTCTTCAACCTTCTAATCCATTCTCTTTCCTCCTACCCCCTGTATTTTTCCCTTTTCTGTTTTGCTTTTCTCTCTCTCTCTCTCTCTCTCTCTCTCTCTCTCTCTCTCTCTCTCTCTCTCTCTCTCTCTCTCTCTCTCTCTCTCTCTCACACACACTACGTGTGTCTGTCTCTTTTTTTTTCCCCCCCTCTCTATCTGTGTCTGTTTGTTTCCATCCCTCAGCACTGTCACGACTGTGCCTGCTGCTGGCTCTGAGGACCCTGCTTTGCCTGTACCTGATGCTGATGATCTCCTCAACAAGTAAGGAGGTTAATTCACTTTCTCTGTCCACTTCAGCTTGTCTTTTTTTAACGTTGGACATTGAATTGCCTTTAAAAGAAACTGTCAATATTTTTTTTTTAAAAGCAGCCTCTTCACTTTCCATTGGAGCTCCTAAAGTTCAGTACCCAAGATTCCCTGCCAGGTGGTTGCTGTCTAGTTTTCACGTACATCATTATGGTGCAGTTGATGATAAATTTGGTTTTGTTTCATTCCAGCAGCATGTCTTGCCATTTCAGAAATACAGGACTGAATGTTCAACCTGCTCCTCGGGGCAAACACTTCAGCAGGATTAATTGCTCGAGCTCTTTAACCCTGAGTGTATTTGGAGCTCTGTTTCCCTCACAGTTCTGGGCGAGAAGGAAATACGAGAATGATAGAGGAGGCTAAAGTAGTTGATTTTCAGGAGATAGACTTGTGTTCTCTGTGAAAGATTTTAAGGGCTGATCTCATTGCAATACTTCAGATGATGAAAGCAGTTGAAGAGGTGAGAGAGAGAGAAAAATTGTTTTTCAGGAGAGAAGCTGCAGAATGTTGGGAGTTATTGATGACATCAGAGCCAGGATGATGTCAGGAAATGGAAGTGTGGAACTCTCTCCCCCAAAAGGCTGGGGATCACTTTGAAAGCTAACAAAGATACATTCACAGATCTTTGGGTATTTCAGGCGGCAAACCAAGTTACAGAGTTAAGATGCAGATCAGGCAGATCCATTTGAATGGAGGAACTAGCCCAAGGGGCTAGCTGAAGTGGCCTCCTCTTGTCTCTCTGAACTGGACTGACGGGCCATTGCAGCCTCCCTCTGTTCTGTACTGTCCCAAGATTGCACTTGTGTCTCAGCTCGTTGATTTTCAATATCGGTAAATCAAATCTCTGGGCCTGGTGTAAGGACTCCCTGAAAGCTCTCATTGTTGGTTGTGTGGGACTCTGGTGCCCTGCCTTTGACAAGCAGGTGACTGCATGATATTAATCAGGCCCGTTGAGTGGGTTTGGGACGTTAGGTTGACTGTCACCTGGCTTTCCCCCTTCTTTTTGTATGGCAGGGAACATAGTGAAGCCTCTTGCAACAGGAGTGGGATGTTGGGAATCCCATGGCCTGTCTGTGCACAATTTGTCTGCACTGTTCATTCAAGTCCATTGTAGGGCATATCACTACCACCTGCTGGTGATTGGAGGTGGTGCAGCTCTCAACTAACAAAGGCCAGAAAGGTTCAGTCCATTTTAGTGTCGGATTTGGAATTCTAATGATGTTGGGCTTTCAAGTCCTAGAATTTCACCAGTTCTATTTCCTCCTGTTGCTTTAAGTGTACAAGAACCATTGGTATATTGTTAGAGAGGACAGTATTAGTGATATTTAGAGCATGGATTCATTGAGGGGAGTTGGATCAACAACTTGCAAACTGCAAGGCTGTGTTTATTGGAGTTGAAGGAGGGATCCCCGTGGAAACACTCATTGATTATGCTTCAGAAAGACTGAAGGTTCTTTGCACGTGTTTGTTAATTTATGCCACTGACAGATACATTGGTTCAAATGCTGTATCTTCAGGCTGCTAACTTCAGTTAGCTCTGTATATGAGGGCAGTCAACTGGTTCCTTGTCTCTCTGCAAACAGCAACTGTATCTCATGGTTATACAGGTTTAAGTTTAAGATTTGTACCAGGTATGTATACACAAGATGTTATAACGATTTGGATGTAGGTTTGCTCGCTGAGGTCCACTGAAGATGTTACCTAGTAAGGTAACGAAACATCTGGAAATGAACCTTTCAGCTCAGCGAGCAAATCTACATCCAAAACCTCAACCTGAGCTACAACCTTCTCAAGACTCGTTATAAAGATTTGTAAGGATATGAGACATTTGGTTGTTGAAGTCAACTACAGCATCTGAGGAAATGCTGAAAGACTGATATTGAGGACAGGAAAAAAGGATTTGAGTTGATGTCTGCACAGCGACTAGGAGGGTATAGCTGCTTCCCTGTATGGGGACTGCTGATGCTGTGTGACCAGAACACTTTGACGTGGAGCAATTGACTAAATATTTTCAGGATTCCATACTCTGAAGCTCAGCAAAGTATAAATGTGTTTGAGAATCAGCGAGTGCATTGAAGTTTCTTTTTGGGTGTTGGGGTGTTTGGGGGGGGGGGGGGGGGGGGGGGGGTGTGGGTGGGTGGGGTGGTGTTGGGAGGAGAGGAAGGATCTTGTTTTATGGAGAGGTATTGGTGTTGAGGCAGTGAGTTGCCCCAAACCTTTGCCTAATGGCCTCCTGTAAAAGTTCATTAGTTAATGTAGATACATAAAAAAGATGGCCATTGTGTGTTTTTTTATTCCTTTGGATGATTAATTCCCATTTTATTTTTTAAAAACAAAAGCAAGAGTACAGTCAGTTCTTCTATAATGTGGTAGTTCCGTTCTTGTGCAATTCCCCATGTTAGTAGAAAATCGTGTAATAGCAGCACCATTGAAGCTAATGGGGCTGGAATTGTGTTATAAGCAATTCATGCTTTAGAAATTGAACTCAATTCATCAATCATGTTATAGCAAATTCATGTTAACGAAATGTGTTATAGCAGAACCACCTGAACTAATAAAATTGCATCTGTACTGTAGTTCTGGGGACTAGTACCTGCACTGAACATGCTTTATCCTCTTGGTGTGTGTAGGCCACCCAGCTGTACCATTATAACTTCTGTCCTTTCCAGCTTGATGTGCATCTGTGGAGAGCATTTTGAGCTTCAAAGGTGGAGTACTGTCAGTGTCAGATTCACCACTTGTGGGAGCAGCGTGAGAGGATAAGTCAATGTTAACGCTGACTTTCCAATGTGTTGAAGTCAAAGTGCAAGTGACAGCACTGGTCTCTGTCAAGTCTTTCAATAGCTGCTGTTCTCCTCGGGCATGTTGCCTTGGTTGTAGGTATAAACAATACTGTTCATTGTCAGCTGATCTCTCTCTTTTATTTGCATGCTCTGTTTCCCCCCCCTCTTATTCCCTAAAATGTAGGTTTGTCTGCAAAAATAACGGAGTCCTGTTTGAAAACCAGCTTTTACAGATTGGAATAAAGTCAGAATACAGACAGAATCTGGGTAAGTTGTTCTTCTTTTCATTGTTCATTTTTTTCTCTTCAGATTTGCAGGCTTGAGTTAGGGTAAATTAGGTTTCAGGACCCGTGCTCACAATTTGGGCAAAATCCTTTTACTTTTTTCTCGAAGTTTCAAGCTTGATGGTGCTTTTCCTTGTCCCCAGCACTTCTACTCGAGTGTGCTGGCTCTTTGTGGCATCCTCCCACCACTTCCATCAGCCCTATGTGTGCATGAAACCGGATTCCAAGTTCTCATCTGACGGACCTAGCCTTCATTGCGCAGATCTTTGAGTATAGGAGTTGGGATGTCATGTTGAGGTTGTACAAGACATTATCGAGGCCTCTTCTGGAGTATGGTGTCCTGCTTTGGGAGTCCTGTTATGGCAAGGATATTATTAAGATGGAGAGGGTGCAGAAAAGATTTACAAGAAATTTGCTGGGAATGGAGGGTTTGAGTTACAAGGAGAGACTGGGACTTTTCTCACTGGAGTGTTGACCTCACTGACATTTATAAAATCATGAGGGTTATAGATAAGGTGAATGGCAGATGCCTTTTTGCTGGTGTAGGGGTTTCAAGACTATGGGTGCATTTTTAAGGTGAGAGAAGAAAGATTTTGAAAAAGACACAAGGGGTAATTTTTTTTGTGATTCATGTTTGGAATGAACTTCCAGAAGAAGTGGTGGATGCGGGTACAGTTACAGCATTTTGATAAGTACATAAAGAAATGTTTGGAGGGATATGGTCCAAGCACTAGCAGGTGGGACTAGATTAGTTTGGGACTATGATGGGCAAGAACTAGTTGGATCCAAGCGCCTGTTTTCGTGCAGTATGACTCTCTTTCCATTGAAGACATCACTGTTTGGAGAAAATCCTCACCTCAACGAGACTCGGTGGGGAGTGGGAAACCAGACATGACTGCTTATCCCAGCTTCTGACCTAGAATGCATCTCCCTGGAGTATCCAAAGACCAATTCCATAATTTGAGAGTTAACTTGGCACCTTTCTGGTATTTCTTTGATTGCTAGCATATTGTTTCCATTTAGAAGATTAGGTTTTTTTTCCAGTAAACAATTTTTAATTTCTAAGCCGTCTGTTTTGGCTGACCTCGCCAAAGACCTTGTCAGTGAAAGAGCTGATCTGTTTATTTTGTCTTCATGTCTAGGTCGAATGTACCTGTTCTTTGGAAACAAGACTTCGGTCCAATTCCTGAACTTCACACTGAATGTTAGCTGCCCTGGAGAGCTGCAAAATGATATCCTTTGCTTCCTGTCAGCATGGATTGGAATTTACTGAGAATGTGCTCTCCTGTTCAATATGGGCTGCTGTGAAGGCTTCTAAAAGGGCAGTTACTCAAGCATCAATTTTTAAAAATAAAAACCTCTTGGGCAAAAATATCCAGCTTCTGTTCAACTTGTAATATTTAACGAGAAAAAGCTGGAATTGTTTTCCTTTCCAAGAAGGTTTAAAAGATTTAATGCAAATATTTCAAATTCTGGTGATGTTAGACGAGGTGGAGAGAAACTGTTGGAAGGGTTAGTAAAACAAAAACTGAGGCTCTTTCAACATTCAGTTACAATGTTTAAAAGACATTTGGATAAGTACATGAATGGGAAAGGTTTGTAGGGATGTGGGCCAAATACAGGCAGGCAGGACTAGTTTAGTTTGGGATTATGTTCAGCATAGACTGGTTGGACCAAAGAGTCTGTTTCCATGCTGTATGATTCTATGATGGCTATTCTCCGATGTATACACAGGGCATGTTATTCTCCATACAGGCAATATTTTTCTCTATAATATACGCAACGCCCAATTCTCTATAAGATACACAAGGATAGCTATTCCATGTGTTTTTCACAGGGCACGCTGTTCTCAACAACATAAATGTTTTAAGAAGGATATTATTAAGCAGAAGAGGATTCAGAAAAGATTTACCAGGAGGTTGCCAGGAATGGAGGGAATGAGTTATAAAGAGGGGCTGGATGGATTGGTACTTTTTTCACTAAAACGTAGGATGTTGAGGTGACCTCATAGAGATTATAAAAGCACGAGGGGTATGGATAGAGTTAGTCGTAGGTGTTTTTTCCCTGGGGTGGGGTCTTTCAAGATTAGGGAGCATATTTTTAAGTGAGGAGAAAGATTTAAAGACATGAGGCAATTTTTCTTTACACAGAGAATGGTTTGTGTGTGGAATGAACTCCGAGGAAGTGGTGACTATGGGTACAATTGCAACATTTAAAAGACATTTGGATAAGTACGTGAATGGGAAAGGTTTGGAAGGCTATGGGCCAAATGCAGGCAGGCAGAACTAGTTTAGTTTGGGATTATGTTCGGCATAGACTGGTTGGACCAAAGGGTCCGAGCTGTATGAGTCTCTGACAATGAAATTGCTTTCCAAGCCTGCAAGTGCTAACTTTTACAAGGATGGGGGCAACAGATGCATGGGAACACTTACAAGTTCCACTCAAAACCATGTACCATCCTGGCTTGAAAATATGTAGTCTGTTCTGCTGTAATGTGTGCTGCTTCAATGCAGATTGGCTTCAATGCAGTTGAAGAATTTAGGTAGTTATTTGTAGAACACGAACTTTCCTTGCCTGTATCGACTATAATGTAATACTGGCACCATCAGTTTAAATTGCATGATTTCATAATAACGTGAGATCACGTGAGAATGGAGCTATCGTGTTCTATCAGAACTGAGTATCTCATTATTACCCAGCAGTGAAGGAACAAATGCTTAAGCTCCCTTCCTAACAGCACTGTGGGTGTACCTACCCCCTCATAGGTTGCAGTGGTTCTAAAAGGTGACTCATTATCACCGTCCAAATAAGCCAATGATGTCCACAATTCATGAATGTTTTTTTTTGATTAAACGTCTAATTGGCAAAAGAACCAGTTGCTATACAGTGCATAGAAGAAAAATCTACTGAGTTATGGTCTAGAATATCCTTTTTGACAGTATCATAGATGCAGTTTCAATAGTGACTTTCAAAAGGGGACTGAATAAAAACTTGGGAAGGAAGAAAATTGGACTATAGGAAAATGCCAGAGGGCAGCGGGTCCAATTGAATGGCAACTTCACATACAATGGGTTAAATGCCTTGCCTAATCATTCCGACTAGGACCCAAACAGCAAACGCAACCTTTATATAAAAGATGACACTTACAGAAATGTAGCATGTGTTCAGAGAGACTTTTGCAGTGACAGTTGCCACCTACTGCCAAGTCTAGTTGTATTCCATATTAGACCCAGGACTATCTCTGTGGAGATAGCAAGAACTTTAATGAAAGCACTGGATTCTGTGTTTGAAAGCCAGGTAACAAGCACTGTAGGGGGAATGAGCCATGCGCATCTTGCTTTTGAGTAGCTGTAATAACGAAGAAATGTGCCAGTCAGCCAATTTGTACATAAGTAAGCTTCCATAAGCAATAATGACCAGGTTGCGTTTGGCAACATTGAGGGATAAACATTAACTAGGACCCAGGAGAGCTCCACCTGATGATACGCTTCTTAACAGTGTCAAGTGTTTTTTTTTAATGGTCCAACAGTAGTGTAGCAGCAAATTCCTGCAGATGCTGGAATCTATACTGAAAACAAAAAATTACTGTAAATCTCAGTGGGTCACATGATCCAGGCTGACACTACAGTGTTGGGCCAAGGGAGCATAATACTGTTGGAATCAAAACAAAAAAAATGCTGGAAATCACAGGAGGTCAGGCAGCATCCATGGAAAGACAGCAAGCTAACACTTCAAGTCTAGAGTCATCTACACTCAAAACAGTAGCTTGTTATCTCTTTCCATAGATGCTGCCTGACCACCTGTGATTTCCAGCATTGTTTTTGTTTTGATTCCAAGAGTGTTGGCCCAACACTGTAGTGTCAGCCTGGATCATGTGTTCAGGTTTCTGGGTTGGCGTTGGTTACCTAGTCCCTGTGTGTATACATATTGTGTCTCCCTCTGCATTTGCACAAAAATCAACCTTGGCCAGTTGATTCTCTCCCAGTTTAATAGTCAACTGAAAGACATTGTCTATACTGGACTGCAAGAAACAGAAATGTGTCAAGGTGCCAGAAGGCAGTTGCGGTCTGTGGAACTATGAGAAGTGAGGTGCACATGAGAAAGAAGAAACATTTAAGTGAGGAAGCGAAGAAGGTGGTGTCATGCAATAGCACGTTAAATTCTTTAACCCTGTTGCCACAGCTGAATATTCAGGCCAAGCCAGTGGAGCCGATTGTAGAAGGTGGAGCACAGGTTCAGCAAGTGATTAACATCGAATGTTTGTCAGATTTCACTGAGGCCCCCCTGCTGAACATTCAGTTCAGGTACAGAGTTTGCTTAGTGATTGCCAGCTTCATTTGAAAGCATCTGCAAACATTTTTTTTATAATCATTTACAGCCACTCCGCTAATAGCTGCAATTTATTTGTTTATACTTTGTAACCATTACCCACTCTTTCTTCCCAAAAATGTGGAGCATAAATTTCTCCTCCTGGTACAACACAACTGGAACAGAGAATCAAGCTTCCTAAATCTAACCTCTTTTTAAATATCAATCTAAATTTCATTTTAAAAATCTCTCTCTTCCCCCTTTTGGTTGGTAGATACGGTGGAACCGTGCAAAATATCACCCTAAAGCTGCCCATAACCGTCAACAAGTTTTTCCAACCAACGGAGATGGCATCTGAAGACTTCTTCCAGCGTTGGAAGCAGCTCAGCAGGTACACAGAGAACAGAGTCTGGAGTTCTGGTAATCACACTGGACAGTGAACCCTGTATGGTGGAGGCTCAGGAGGTTGGGTACTGATAACATTTACAGGTGGTGGAATTGTTTGACGTGATTGTAAAAGATGCTGATGATCTGCACGAGCCTTCAACATCGCTGCCATTGTGTTATTTATGGTATCTTGTTCTTTTTTTTTTCTTTTCACCAGTCCCCAGCAGGAAGCACAGAAGATCTTTAAAGCTAATCACCCTATGGACACTGAGGTCACCAAGGCTAAGGTAAACTTCTCCCTTAATCCATTGAAGCTCATCTTCCTTGTTGCATTATTCCTAATGAGTATGAACCTTTGTCTGAGGAAAGGCAGTAAGACCATAAGGTATAGGAGCAGAGTGGGCCTCTCAGCTCATTGAATCAACTCCAGCATCCAGTCATGATGGATATGTTTTCAACACCATTCCCCAGTCATAAGAATCTAGGTATCTTTTTGTACCTAAGATAGTCCTGTAAGTGGTAACTTGTAAACTTCTCACTCAATTCGTGAATACATGTGACAATAAAGCTACTTCTAATTCTAACAGACGAAGAATGATCATTGAGTGAGGTGTCAAGCAGACAGTGCTAATGTGATGAAGATTTTAAAATACTGGAATCATTTGGAAACTTGGATTCAACTAGGGGTGAATGGGTTTGTGAAGGGGGCTTTTTTCTTTTTTAAAAAGGTCAAAATCATTTTCAACAGTGAGGTCAAAACAGCCTGTCCAAGAAAGCAGAAACTTGTGTGAAATGACTGGTGAGGAATCAGCAATGTCGTAAGTTAAATACAGAGTGTTTTATAAAGCTGAGTTTTATCTGCAGATGTTGGTCATGGGCTAATAACAGTTTGAGTTCAAAAGAACAATCACCCCAACAGAAGGGCAGATTTTAGAAATGTCTCAGGCTGAGCGAGTTAGTGGAAGTCTCCGGGCCCCTGAGCTGGAAAGACGTTTTTAGCTGTTCCTGTTGTAGAAGGGCTAGAAAGAGTCAGGTGAGTAAGAGCTTAAGAGTTCCCCCTCTAGGTACATCTCTAGCAGGCATATTTGCATATTGATAAAGAAATTTTGTTTTTGCATACATTTAACAAACGTTAAAGCCCTTAACACTATGAAAGTTGCAATTTATGTATGGAAAGTTAAAATCTCCTACTATTACAACAGCCCCTTTATTCTTACATATCTGAGATCTCTCTACATATTTGCTCCTCAATTTCCTGCTGATTATTGGGGGATCTCTATTTTATAATCCGGCTATGTATATCGTCCCCTTCTTATTTCTGTGTTCCACCCATATAGCTTCACTGGGCAATCCCTTAGAAATCTCTTCCCTAATTACAGCAGCAATGTTTTCTGAATCAAAAACACCACTCTCCTCTTCCCCACCCCCCCCACTCCCCAACTCTTGTCTCCCTTCCTATCCTTTGCCTCAGATGCTGCCTGACCTGCTGTGCTTTTCCAGCACCACACACCAACTCCCTTGCTATCCTTCCTATAGTGTATAAACCCTGGAACATTGAGCTGCCAGTCCTGTCTCTTCCTCAGTCATGTTTCTGTAACAACTACGATATCCTAGTTCCATCTTTGCGTACGTTTTGAGTCCATCTGCCTCACCTGTCTGGTCTCTTGCATTGAAATAAAAGCAGTTTAATTCTTCAGAGTTGCCTCGTTCTCTGACTTTGGTCTTGCCCGACTTTTATAATTAAGTCACTTTTTTAAAATTCCTAACCAATCTCATCTGTCTTTCTATCCTCACTGCTACTTAGGATCCCTTCAAGCCCGCACTCGCCCCTATTTCCCCCCAACTCCCACTTATTTAAACCCTCCTGAGTAGGTCTACTAAATCTCCCCGTCAGAATATTGGTTCCCTCTCCAGTTCAGATAAAACCCAACCCTTTTGAACAAGTCTTTTCTGCCCAAAAGAGATTCCACTGATCGAAAACTCTGAATCCTTGCCCACAGCACCATCTCCTCAGCCATTGATTTATCTGTCCTAACTTCTTGTTCCTATTCTCTCACTAACACATGGCACTCCAAAGATTACTGTCTTTGAGGTTCTGCTTTTTGAAGGTTAAGTGAATGAGAGTCCAGTGGGAGCTTTTAAGTGACAGAAGGGGGCAAATTGGTGAGACAGTGCAAAGTATTTATAACTTGCTGAAAGGGATACTGTAGGTTTTCACACCGTCAGGCAGGGCTTCTGGCTGTCACTCCACTCGGATATTCCAATTGATTTATTTTTCTCCTCTTTTCATTCTCATAGTTAATAGGATTTGGCTCCGCTCTGCTCCAGGATGTCGACCCCAATCGTGACAACTTTGTTGGCGCAGGAGTCATTCACACAAAATCCATCCAGGTCGGCTGTTTGTTGAGGCTGGAACCCAACAGTCAGGCACAGGTTGGTGACACGCTTTTTAAAAATTAATTGGTGGGATGTGGGCATTGCTGGCTAGAACAGCATTGTTGCCCTTCAAGATGTTATGAACTGCTTTCTTGAACCCTGCAGTCCATGTGATGTTGGGATATCCACAGTGCTGTTAGGAAAGGAGTTTTTTTTTTAAAAACCTGCATGCGTGAGATGAGAGCGTCACTGGCGAGGTCAGCATTTATTGCCTATCCTTAATTACCCAGAGGGCAATTTAATCGTCTACCACATTCCTGTGGCGAAAGTGAGGACTCCAGATGCTGGAGATTAGAGTCAAGGTTAGAGTGGTGCTGGAAATGCATAGCAGGTCAGGCAGTATCCGAGGAGCAGGAAAATTGTTCCTGATGAAGGGCTCCTGCCCAAAAAAATGTCAATTTCCCTGCTCCTCTGGTGCTGCCTGACCTGCTGTGCATTTCCAGCACTACTCTAATCTTGACTCACATTCCTGTGGGTCTGGAGTCACATGTAGGTCAGAACAGGTAAGGATGGTAGTTTCCTACCCTGAAGAACATGAGTAAAGGATACTGCCAGGATTTTGATCCAGCAATACTGAAGGAACGGTGATATCGTTCCAGGTCAGAGTGGTGCCCAGTTTGAGGTGGGGATCTTATAGGTGGCAGTGCACTCCAAGCCCCCCTCGCCCTCTTTTTCAGTGTGTATAGAGGTCACGGGTTGGAAGCTGTTGTCAAAGAAGGCTTAATAAGTTACTGCAGTACATCTAATAGCTGGTACGCACTGCTGCCACTGTGCATTGGTGTAGGGAGTGAGCATTTAACGTGATAGTTGGAGGTCATTTGAGTTGATTTAATCTCCTGATGTCCTGTGCCACTTAATGGCATGGTGGATGCCAGGCTTTGTAGTCCAAGTTATCACATATAAATGCGGAGAGTGCCTTGGGTCCCCACTGCTCAATGGGTCAGTGGTTTTACTAAAACTGCAGTTTATACTGGCCATTAGCTGACCTCCATTGGAGATGATTTGTGGCAGATTTCGGTACTATCAGCCCAAATACCCAACTCTTTGGAACAATCCAGGACATGAATATTGAGTGAGAACAGTCTGGAACCTGGGGAGGTGTTGAAATTTGGGAGGGTGTGGCTTTGAGTAATTTGGAGGCTTTGTTCTCTTTGACTTGTGCCTCAAATAATATTCTACTTCTACAAACCTGTGCAATCTGCTTTAATGGGGTTTCTCTACATGGTGCCCTTCATCCTATTTTTATTTGACCTGCACATGCCAGTGGAAGTGGCTCATGTTTGTTTGTCTCTCTTTCTCTCCTTTTCCTTCAGATGTATCGCCTCACACTACGCACAAGCAAGGAGGCTGTGTCGAAGCGACTATGTGCATTACTGTCTCAACAGTTCTGAAGCCTCAGCATGTAATCGATCTCTTACACTATACTGTGTGTTTGTTTTGAGTCTGAGTGTGTGTGTGTCTGTGTGTGCATGTGTGTGTGATGGTCCATTTATCTATGCGCCACGTCCAGTGAAAACTTCAAGAAGCATCATGTGATGTCCTTTTCAGTGCAGTATATGTTTACGTGATTGTAGAGGGTTTTTTTTTGCTATTGAGGGACTTGGAAGTTTCCTTGTTATGCGAGGCATCATGTGTGGCAGAGGGAAATGGAAAGGGTGAGCAGGGCTGACACCAGGTTGTGGGGATGCTGACACTACATAGCTGCTATCTGTGGTACCTCTCAATCATGTTGACGAGAGCCCGTCCATGATTGCAATGCGCCCCTATCCCTGGGATGATTGGACGTCACGGCTGTAGCCCTCGCTGCCTGCTTTTCGTTTCTTAAGGTATCTGCGATTAGAAAGGAACCTCTCAAACCCCAGCTTGGTACAGCCGCCACACAGTGTCAGGCTCAGCCGCACCCAACCCAGGAAAGATTGACCTGCGCGGTGTGCTGAATTAACTCCGTGGTTTGGCGATGCCATTCCCCTTCGGCTGTTCTGGGTTGGCGAGTGACCGTTGTCAACAGTTGCTTGTCTCTCTGTGTTCCTCTGCTGGAGTGTTGGGCTATGCCAGTGTGTGATGAGGGTGAAGTCAGACTCAGCCATGAAGCCCCTCTCGCACCCACCCCCTGCCCCTTTCCCACTTGGAACAGCCCATGCTAACTACCTGCCTGAGCTTGCACATAGACCACAGCAACATCAGGCTGTTGGAGGACACCTGTTTTCTGAAGACACCTGTTTCTCTAGCAACAGGAAATTGCCTTCTGAGAGCTGGAGAGAGTGCGCGGGGACAGAATATTTCCAGTAGCCATTCAGTGACTTGCCCTTTCTGTTCCCCATGCCTCTGCACATTTCATTTAGATGATGCCCAAATACGAAAAGACCTGGAAGTTCCACCTCATTGTTAATCGATATAGTCATTCCTGATATTAAAAGAAAGTATGAAGTAATTGTAAAATGTATCTGTATATACCTCTTTATTTAGGGTTGGATAGAAATACCTGTACGACCGATTTACTCTCTGGTCACTGATGTTAAGTTAGCTGTTTAAATGTCACCACTGAAAATTAAGAGGGTGGGCAAACTTTTTTTATTTAACCTTAAAGCTTTACATTTTGTTACAAGTGCAAAAAGACTGGAACAGTTCCCTTCTCATCCTCTTTGTCTTCCCTTGTTTCTTTAGAAAACAAAGTCTGCTCTCTTGTCACCTTTGAGTCTCACTCGAGTCGAATTCTCATTCCCTCCTCCCCTGCTGTTAGTAGTCAGCACGAGCTGCATGATGCGTGCGATTGAGTAGGAATGCTTGCTTTAGTGTAAATGCAATGAAACGTGAGAATGGGGTGAATTGTTCCTTACTCTGAATCTGCTTTCATGCCAGCACTACTTTCTTTGGTTCCGAGTCTGGGAAGTCTGTGTCCATGAGCCAGCTCCTCAGCGTCTACACTTCTCAAGCCAGCTTCCCCATCCTGTGCAGACCCAGCTCTTCATGGATTTTACAAGGAACCGGATTTGGCATCATAAACCGAGAGGAAAAGCAGCCTAAACTGCTTCTGTCTCCTGCATTCAAAAGTTCAAAATTTCTCTTTGTTTTCCTCCCCACCCAACCCCCTGCCTCTCCAGCACTCTGCTTCACTCAAAACGTCCTTCAATTTTGAATGTGTCATCTGTCTATTTGGGATCAGCTTGCTTGTTAATCCCCACCTGTTTCTTTTACCCACTACCCCTATAACTACTGCTCTGGGAGTTGTCTTATAAATGGTGTGCTTACCCCAGGTTTAGTGTAACCCTTCCTCGTTTTTGTTCAGGAGAATCCCATCTGCCTAACGCCTGTATATAGAACTAACCCAAGTGACTGGATAACAGGGCAGTGGGGCTTCTTTGCTGAGCTGTATAAAATAGAGAGAGCCTAACCAGTTTCAAAGGCTGATTTTTAACAAGAGCAAAACCGCTGGTAAATTGAGGGGGGGGAGGGGGCAGCCAAATTGAATTTTCAGTGGCAGCAATGAGTCGGACCATTTTAACAAATGGAGTTGCTGTAGCCTCGATGAAATGCGCGAGTCAAAATGTAACCTTGGAAAAGGAAACAAAAATACAAGAGAACAAAAGAATGTGAATAAAGTTCCCAGCTTGTCTTACTGTACAGCACCCACTGTATTGCATCTGGCAGATCCTATGTACCCAATGTGTTCTGTCCATGATTTAATTTGCACAGTACAAGGTGAGGAAAGAGTCACGTCAGCCATCCTGAGCTGCTCCTCAACACTGCACTTCTTGCAGAAATCCCATTGTAGACTCTAGCAGGATTGCCATTTAAGTTACGGTGGCCACCACAAGGAATCCTGAGGAAATTCTTTCTTCCCCATGGGCTGGAGAAAGACCATAAGAGGTAGGAGCAGAAGTCAGCCATTTGACCCATCTGAACTTGCACTACCATTTAGATCATGGTTAACCTCAATGCTCAACTCCACTAATCTGCCTCTTCCCCATAACCTTTGATTCACTTTATTAATTGGAAGTCTATGTCATCATTGTAACCCGGCCCAGTGGAGTAAGGGATCGAATATTCTCAGAAATGTTTTCTTCTCTATTATTTGGGTGACCGCCTTACTCTGAGACTTTCTTTTCTGGTCCTAGATTCTCCTACACGGTGGGGGACAACCTCTCAGCCCCTTTCTGTTTCACGGTTTCTCTCTCCTGGACTCTTGAGTACAGGCCCTGTCTACTCAACCTCTCCTTATAAGAAAATCCCGTTGTGTCTGGGATCAAACTAGTGAACTTTCTCTCTGCCTCCAATGGCAGTAAATATTTCCTTGGATAAGGGGACCAAAACTGTTTACAGTATTCTGGGTGTAGTCTGACTAGTGCCTTGCAGAGTGAGGGGAAGGAATGTTAGTGACGCTTGGCAGTGAGATTCATGACCATAAAACCACTAAAAAGAAATGTATTTTTAAAGTGTCCCTGACTTGAAGTCATCTGATAGGTGGCTTTCTGTAACTTGCTGTGCTGCTGGATTAAAAAGAGCCTTGGGAATCATCTTCTGGAGAGAGGACTATGGATGCTCGTTTTTGAGTATATTCAGCACTGGAAACCATAGTTCTGAGGGAAAGTGGAATTAATGTAGAGATCCAGTCTTGATCATACTGAAGGGTTCAAACGACCCTTATAACTTGCTCCTGTTCCTAACTTACTTCCAACATTGAGGTCCCACAGTTGACTTCAAAACCTAACCGTTATAATTGCTCATCAGGACCCAAGTCGACTGAATATCCTCATTGCAGGTAGATGGAGTGGGAATTGGTGTTTCCTTCACATTTTGTTTTGAGCTATTTCTGAACATACAGGCAAGGAATGAACAGAGTGCACCACCTTCCTAGAGGATGCAGCCACTGAGTTTGCTTCTCCCATTGAATTAAACACCGATAATCCATGCTCCCACTCCATCTCACTTGTCTTTCCCTGTGTGGAGACTCCTTGACATTTTATCTTCGTAAATAATTTGCTCTTCGTTCACATCCTGCTAAGAATTGACCAGATAGTCATTCAGTCATTGTTTCAAAATAGTCCATTTTGACCTTTTCTACTTCAACTTCACAAACCTGCGTAAATTTGTTATGCTTTAGCACAGCTGGTAGGAGAGTGTAATTACAGCATGATGTGTTTACATGGTGGTTTCCATTCTAAAAGTAGGGATTAGGATTCAACATAAAAGGTTGTCTGGAATTGCATGCAAATGTAAGACATATATTGTAGATTTTCAGTTCTTAATCCCTAGATATTATGCCACCTTATCTGTCATGAAACTTGATATTGTAATTTTGAGAATTATCGACATTTATGAAAAGGATAGAAGCCCTACTGTATGGAAGTAGGCCATTCAGTCCACACCGACCCTACAAAGAGCATCCTACCCAGACTTAACCCTTCATTCTATCCCTGTAACCCTGCATTCCCCATGGCTAACCCATCTAGCCTGCACATCCCTGGGCACTATGGGCAATTTAATATGGGCAATCCACCTTAACCTACATATCTGTGGGCAGCGGGAGGAAACCTACGCAGACACAGGAGGATGTGTAATCTCCACGCGGACAGTCACCTGAGGCTGGAATTGAACCCAGGGCCCTGGTGCTGTGAGGCAGGAGTGCTAACCATCAAGCCAATTGATATAGAATTGCTTCCTTGCTGTCTTAAATATTTGACGCTCCCATTAATTGTCTTTGCTGCTCTATCTCACCATTTTTGAATGGGTTTTCCAGAACTAAAGGCTATGAGGGGGTTCTTGTAACCAAGTTATTTTGAATTCAAGTTTGCTTTGGAGCTGGCTGAGGGTGCTTTCCAGTGTGATAATGTGTTCTAGAGCCAAGAAATGGCAAAATCCACCGACTGATCTATCTGAGACATGAAGGCAATCACGTGGTCTGGGGCAGAGAGGAATCACTTGGTGTCCCTTCTGGATACTGTGCAGCAGCTGCTACTGGACAGGCATGCAGCTTTGAATGTAAATTATCAAGTTTGTTGGGGGGGGGGGAGGGGGGGGGAGCTCTAGAGTGAAATCGCCTAGTGCCATTCACTTGGAACACAAGCCACTTGGGGGAGGTGCTGAGTGGCACTCACGACACCATAGCCCAAGAGTCAAGTCCTTGAGTGGAGAATTTTACAGAAGCAAATCCTTTTGTTTAACAGTAATTATCCACCTGTTAGGACTGTAGTTTCTTTCTGTCAGAGGTTTCTTGATGACCTGTGGAACCTGTTAGACTTGCCACCTAGTCTGCATCTTTCAATCTTCTACTGTGTCCATGTTTTCCAATAGTTCAGACAGCTGGGAACCGAACCTTTTGGGTTACCATGTACCTCGTTGACTTGATCCTTTTCCATTTCTTTGTAAATCTGGGGTGGGTGGGGATGGCTGCACTCAACTCTAAGAGCAGAGAGATGCATAGTGATTATTGGAGCTTGCTGTCTCTTCTGGGAACCAGGGAAGCCATTCTTGTGACAATAACCACTCTGTTGCCTTGTTTAAAAGCAGCATGTTTACAGATCATGAGTGAGGTTCTTTCTCTTTTGTTTTCCTAAATGCAATATGTATTAAAGCGATTAACTTAGTGATGTGTAGCACTTTAGTCATAGTTCAATCAAGGCAAAAGTGTATGATATTGTGTGATCTATAATGCAGTATATTTGTCTGTGTGCCTCCAGCCTTTGCTCTGTGTAACCAGCCCTACTGGTAAATCTGCATTTGATGCCTCGATAGATCGGACATGGGGTGGGGGGAGGCGATTTAAATTTGATTCCGAAGCTGAGGTACTTGCTCAGGATACATAAGGGTTGATAGTTAAAAGGGTGCAGTACAAAATCCAATTCACATTCCTTGTATCCTTTTACCATGAACCCTTTCTAAATTTCCTTTTGTATGAAACAGGATTGAACTAGACCCCTCCTCCTCTCCACCCCTTCCAGTAAAGTTCCCTCATGACTAGGGTGGGTTCAGTGGGCCACAGAGTTTACAAAGTTCCCTCAGCTGCCCATCTCCTGAAGACCTTGGTGATGGTGTCTTTTGCATTTTGTTAATCTCTGACCTTCCAGATTCCACTGATCACCTTGAACTCTTGAGCTGTAGGGACCAGTGAGATCCTTGACTTCTGTCTTCAGTCTGCATTGAATTAGCTGATGTTCGGCCCATCCATAAATGCTGATAGTGGCACTGCTAGGAAAGTTCAGCTGATGGCTGCAGTTCTGTGCCCTTGTGGTGCTGGGATGAAAGCTGTTCAGCTGACCCTCTTTGCAGCCCTTCCGTCCAGTCAGCCTGACAGTGTCAGCCAGTCAGAGTCTGCTGACCCTACAAACCATTCAGGCAGTCCATGCCTTTATTTCTCCTTATACACACCAGAGTAACACCAGAATTGAACCTGTTTGTATCAGAGCTCCAGCAGATGGGAGCTCTTGTTGAATTTTTAATGTGAAATATCCCGTGTGCATATTTCCATGTTGGACATCCATTATCAAAGTGTTGGTATCTTTTATTGAAATGGTCTTCTCATTCTAAGGATGAAGTCTAAATCATTACTGTAGTTACTCCATTTAGACAGTTGGGGCTCTTGCAGCTGCCATAGCAGTGAGGCAGTACTGCACAGCCCTTCGGGTGACACATTGAACTAAGGCTCCACATACTGAGCCCCTGGCACTGAGAGTGCAGAAGTGCGAAGATTATTCCAAGTCAACATTCCCGTTGAGCAGCAGGAGATTGATTCTCTGGACGTTCATGATGCTCTTCCTTCATGGGATCTTGCTGTATGTAAAATGTCAGCTGTACACTCTTGACATGGCAACAGTGCCTGCACTGCAAAAATTTAAGTTATTTCTTGTGAGGCGATTTGGTACACTTCTGAGCAACCTGAAGTTATGCAGCAGGATTGAAAATCCTTTTTACTGATTGTGTGTACTGGAGGTAATTTGGGAAAAAAAAATTGCAAGTAATTCAATTTTATTTAACGAAAAGATGTGAATTCAGCTTTGGGTGTATATTAAAATCTTGCAGCAAAGAAGATGGCTTTTGATCCATTTCACCTCTTTCGGCTCCAAGGAAGTTCAATTAATCACGTTGCTTGCCCCTGTTATGTTCCAAAATTGTTAAAATCTCCTTTGAAAATAATTATTAAAATATTTAATAATTAAATCAATTTCCATCACCCTTTCGGGTAGTATATATCACATCAACACACAGTTTTAAAAAGTAAATTACTGATTCTTTTTGCCAGTTAACTTAAAGATGTGTTCTGCTTACTGACTCTTGCCTGCCAATGCAAACATGGAAATATCCAATCCTAATTCCTTAAAGATGTTTTGTCATGTCTCTCCTCATGCTCAGAGTTCAGGGATACTTCTGGGTTTCAGTCTGATTATTCTGGACTCTCCATGTGTTTTAGTTTCCACTTACGCGTGTCCGTTTTGTGTGCACCAACGATCCAATGTTCCTTCGTATTGTCCTTTGTCGTCACAGAAATCCCCGTGTGGCTGTTACAAGGTGGTTGTAAAATGGACTCTCACTAATGCCTCATCCCACTCTTGCCTAATTTACAGTTGAGATGATCGAGATTCATGTTCACCTCTGCAGCAATTAGTGCAATGCCCACCTTGGAGAAATGAAATGTTTTAGGCACGGCAGATGTTGGGCTAACCCTATTGTTTGAGCGATTAAAGTCAAGTGTGCCTATAGTGGAGTACTGACTGACCTTTCCTATTGTAACCCTCACTGAAGCTAAAGTGTGAGGCTGGGCAACTGGAGCAGTTTTCTGCTGTTTTGGCAGGTATTGAGTGTTGTGCTGGTTTGCATAAATTGCTGGGCTCCTTGACTTCACGTCTTACATTCTACACTCCTACCTCTCACCCCCAGCCTCACTGTCACCACACGTTGATCTGTCTCTCACCCCACTGTTGGCATTCGCACTTCAGAGTGGTGGGGAGTGCCATTGAGGCACTCAGCAAAATTGGAACGTTCTCTGGTCACAGCAACCTGGAATAACGGAGGGCGTGAGTATCAGTAAGGATATGTGAGAAATGAAGTAGTGTTTTGGCGACTGTTGAGGCAAAAGGGACTGTTGAGAAGTGGGGCAGGAAAGGGAGCTGCATTTAAAAAGAAATTTCCCTCCAGCAAAATCCTTTTTCATGAGATGACATTTGCTACTTTATTTAGGAGGTTAGAAGGGAAGATGCACTTTGGAGACAATGAGGAGCTGCTGTACAAGGAGAGTGAACCATTCAATTGGCTTCATTGTGCCAAGTCATCACGATTGCAGTAACGGAGAGCAGGTTTCGCTAGATTGATAGGTCCCTACAAATGGCTTTGTCACATCTCAAGTTGGGGATCTAGTTCGAATACCCTTCGTCGGATCAGTATCCAGTGAAATGATAAAATACATGGACCATGTGGTCAGGAGTTGCCTTCACCTTACTGGATTTCCTAAACTCTGTCGTCCACTCTTGCTCATGAAGACAGTCCACTTGGAAGAAGACGCTGGAAGTTAACTGGCATTTGTACCTCAGCAGGAGATGAGGTGGGGAGGGCAGTGGCTGGAGTTAAAATTGAAATAATCTGTGTCTGATCTAATGAACATCTGACTACCAGTATGGCTGAATCCAAAGTAGGATTATGATGTTACTATGCAATTACTGTTTCATTAGAGGAGCAGCTTAGAATATTGTGTGTGCTGTGTGTGTCTGTATACACCCGAGATGTGAATCTCCCATCAGTGTTAAACGACAGAATATGTTTAACAAAAACAAATGTACAATGAAGGACACTATGTAGATAAACTGACCATAATGATCAGTTCCCTGTCTCTGAGCTGATTTATTTTTCTGTGTCTTCACAACGTGCACTGTTAATGAATGCAAGACTCACCAAGAATGATAAAGTGGGGGGAAAGGGGGAGAATTTGGGTTGGTTGTGATGCCCTTAAAGATGAATAGCTTTCCAGGCTCGCACTATGAGAGAGGTTCACTTGGATGAGGCACTGACCTTATTAGTGGAACTTTTGACCTGGGCACAGTCAATATCTTCAAAAGAAGGAAACTTAGAAACAAAAGAAAAATTGGCCTTCAATTCTGCTTTGTGGACTAAAACCATGAGTACCTTGATGTAAATGATGACCTGCTCATTGACATGGAAGTGCATTCCATAATGAATATTTTGCCTGTAATTCTGGAATTACGGGGAAGAGGGTGCCTGTTAAATTTGAATATCATGGTTTTGTAGTGCAGGTAATACAACAAATATAATTGGAGCTAGGTTCCTAAACACATGCATTGTCGAAAGGTTGACCAGACCCAGGATTCAGCTTGTTTATACAGTTATGTGTTAGTGATAGAGCGACCAGTGTACAGATCCACTGATGTAGTGACCTGACCTTCACTCAGCTTCCTCAATAGCTAATATTGCATCCTCTAATGGCAGAGGCACAGAAAAGGTAATGAGAGAGGGATACAGGATGTCACACTGAATGTTTAAAGGCTCATTAAAGCTAGGTGATCATATTGTGAAGCAAAAGCTGTTTTAGTCTTTGAACAGACTGAATATAAGTTTACAACATCAGACAGCCTTCCCTTTTGTGGCTGGTTTCAGGAAGGTGCTGGTGGACGCAATGGAAAGCAATAATGTTGCCCTATTTAGCACTGAACAATTGGTACAAGACAGAATACCTAACCACGCTTAACCCTACACCATGCTCAACCCTACAAATGCTGGCATGGGTAAGGTGGTCTTGAGGTACAGTGGGTAGTGTCTCTATCTCTGGGTCAGAAGCTTCAGGTTCAAGTCCCATACAGGATTTCACAGTCACAAGAAGTGTTTACATCGGGTTGCCTTCCACTCTGCCAGGATGGCAGCTATAAGAGCATGAGAGTTTCCTGGTCAGCCATAACAGAATGCAACACCAAACCATTGCATCACGTGGCTGAGCATAACCACGGACCAGTCAAGTGGAAATTCATGTTCGGAAATGCTTTCGCTGGACATGGGAGCTCGAGAGGTGGTCAAGGTAAGACCGCAGCTATATGACTTACATCATTCCAGGACACACCAGTCATCTGTCCCACACTTACAGCTCGCGATTTTCCATTAGGTGTCCCATCAATTCAAGGAAGCAATCTGGCCTTCCAAGACTTGGCCTGAAATCCACTTTAAGAGAATCATGGCCTGGTTTGGACAATTGTATCCTCTAAACTTTAGAAGAGTCAGAGGTGGCTTAATCGAAACATCGGATCCCGAGCAGACTTGACTGAGTGGATATCAAAAGCATGTCCCTTCCAGTGGAAATAAAAGACCATAAGACATAGGAGTGGAAGTAAGGCCATTCAGCCCATCGAGTCCACTCCGCCATTCAATCATGGCTGGGCATTTCAACTCCACTTACCCGCATTCTCCCCGTAGCCCTTAATTCCTTGTGACATCAAGAATTTATCAATCTCTGCCTTGAAGACATTTAGCGTCCCGGCCTCCACTGTACTCTGCGGCAATGAATTCCATAGGCCCACCACTCTCTGGCTGAAGAGATGTCTCTGCATTTCTGTTCTGAATTCTAAGGCTGTGTCCACCGGTCCTAGTCTCCTTGCCTCACGGAAACAATTTCCTAGCGTCCACCCTTTCCAAGCCATGTATTATCGTGTAAGCTTCTATTAGATCTCCCCTTAATCTTCTAAACTCCAATGAATACAATCCAAGCATCCTCAGCGGTTCCTCGTATGTTAGACCTACCATTCCAGGGATCAGCCGTGTGAATCTCTGCTGGACACGCTCCAGTGCCAGTATGTCCTTCCTGAGGTGTGGGGACCAAAACTGGACACAGTACTCCAAATGGGGCCTAATGAGCTTTATAAAGTCTCAGTAGCACAACGGTGCTTTTATATTCCAACCCTCTTGAGATAAATGACAACATTGCATTCGCTTTCTTAATCATGGACTCAACCTGCATGTTTACCTTTAGAGAATCCTCGACTAGCACTCCCAGATCCCTTTGTACTTTGGCTTTATGAATTTTCTCACCGTTTAGAAAGTAGTCCATGCTTGTATTCTTTTTCCCAAAGTGCAAGACCTTGCATTTGCTCACATTGAATTCCATCAGCCATTTCCTGGACCACTCTCCCAAACTGTCTAGATCCTTCTGCAGCCTCCCCACTTCCTCAGTACTACCTGCCTGTCCACCTAACTTTGTATCATCAGCAAACTTCGCTAGAATGCCCCCAGTCCCTTCATCCAGATCATTAATATATAACGTGAACAGCTGCGGCCCCAACACTGAACCCTGCGGGATACCGCTTGTCACCGGCTGCCATTCTGAAAAAGAACCTTTTATCCTAACTCTCTGCCTTCTGTCAGACAGCCAATCCTCAATCCATACCAGTAACTCACCTCTAACACCATGGGCCCTCACCTTACTCAGCAGCCTCCCATGTGGCACCTTATCAAAGGTCTTTTGGAAGTCTAGATAGACCACATCCACTGGGTTTCCCTGGTCTAACCTACTTGTCACCTCTTCAAAGAATACCAACAGGTTTGTCAGGCACAACCTCCCCTTACTAAATCCATGTTGACTTGTTCTAATCCGACTCTGCTCTTCCAACAATTTAGAAACCTCATCCTTAATGATGGATTCTAGAATTTTACCAACAACAGAGTTTAGGCTAATTGGCCTATAATTTTCCATCTTTTGTCTTGATCCTTTCTTGAACAAGGGGGTTACAACAGCAATCTTCCAATCATCCAGGACTGTCCCTGACTCCAGTGACTTTTGAAAGATCTCAACCAATGCCTCCACTGTTTCCTCAGCCAACTCCCTCAGAACTCTAGGATGTAGCCCATCGGGACCAGGAGATTTATCACTTTTAAGACCTTTTAGCTTTTCTAGCACTTTCTCTTTTGTAATAGCAACCATACTCAACTCAGCCCCCTGACTCCCTTTAATTGTTGGGATATTACTCAGGTCTTCCACTGTGAACACTGACATAAAGTACTTGTTAAGTTCTCCTGCTATTTCCTTATCTCCCATCACTAGGCTTCCAGCATCAGTTTGAAGTGGCCCAATGTCTACTTTTGCCTGTTGTTTGTTTCTTATGTATTGAAAGAAGCTTTTACTATCATTTCTAATATTACTGGCTAGCCTACATTCATATTTGATCATCTCCTTCCTTATTTCTCTCTTTGTTATCCTCTGTTTTTGTAGCCTTCCCAATCTTCTGATTTCCCAGTGCTCTTGGCCACTTTATAGGATCTCTCTTTTTCTTTAATACATTTCCTGACTTCCTTTGTCAGCCATGGCTGTCTAATCTCTCCCTGGATAATCTTTCTTTTCTTGGGGATGAACCTCTGTGCAGTGTCCTCAATTATACCCACAAACTCCTGCCATTTTTGCTCTACTGTCCTCCCCCCTAGGCTCTGCTTCCAGTCTATTTTTGTCAGTTCCTTTCTCATGCCCTCATAATGACCTTTATTTAACTGTAACACCATTACATCCGATTTTGCCTTCTCTTTCAAACTGCAGACTGAACTCTACCATATTATGATCGCTGCTTCCTAAGTGTTCCCTTACTGTAAGATTTTTTATAAAGTCTGGTTCATTACATAGCACTAGGTCCAGAATAGCCTGCTCCCTTGTGGGCTCCATGACAAGCTGTTCCATCCTGTAAGCATTCCATGAATTTCCTTTCTTTGGATCCATATCTAGAGCTACAGGATAAAATCACCATCATCTTACCAGACCATGGGGCTGTTTTCTCATTACAGACAGATAACTGGTGGGGGTTTAACTGGATGGTCGTCTCACCTCAGATGAGGGAAGTAGTTGAGAAGAAAGGACCCTTTATCATAACTTCAACCAGAGCAGAAACTAAACCTATGCTGTTAGTGTTAGTCTGCACTGCAAGCCAGCCATCCAGAACCCCTGTATCTAAAGCGAGGGGTCATAGATGAAAAACAAGAGGTGAGAAATTTTTATTTTTATCTCTGAGAGTGGAGAGTCTTTGGAATTCCCTTCCTCAAAAAGCAGTGGATGCAGAATCTGTAACTATTTTGAAGGCAGAGGTAGATTCTTGATGACTGGGGGATGAAAGATTATTGGGGGCTATGCACAAATGCAGAATTTTGGATCAAATCTGATCAGCCATTATTGAATAGCAGAGCATGCTCAAAGGACAGAGTGGTCTACTCATGTTTCTTGATCGTATATATTGTTGGATGTTCTGAAGTTGGCTTGTTGGATTATCTCTGGTTGGCATTTGAGGTAGAGGCCCTTTGTCTGGGTCTAACCTGCTCTTCTATCATTTTCTTTTTCTCAAAAATTTCATTGTTGACTTAAGTGGCTCAGTTGATAAGTTTTATGCAGTAGGCGTATAAGATGAAGTCCTCCACAAGATGACTTCACTCACAGGATTCCCAGAACAAGAGGCCAGAAAAAATAACAGCCACTAACGATGTGAAACTCCTTCACCAAAGAAGCGTGGAGAGAATATTGGATGCGCTACCACAGCACATTACTGAGTTGAATAGAAAAGACGTATTAGTGAGGAGGTTAGGAAAGCAGGGAGGGAGAAAGTAATAGAAGAACATAAGGACTGGGAGCTGGGATAGGCCATTTGGCCCTGCTCTGCCATTTAATATGGTCACGGCTGATCTCATTTGGGCCTCAGCTCTATTTTTCTGTCTGTTCTCCATAACCCTTCAACCAATAACTAATTTAAAAAATCTATTTCCCCCTTCAATTTATTCTATGTCCCAGCATCCACTGCACACTGGGGTAATGAATTCCATAGAATTTAGTCATTTCTCCTCATCTCTCTTTTAAATCAGTCGCTCCTTATCCTAAATTGATGGCCTTGTGTTCTCGATTACCCCATGTGACAAAACATCCCTTCTCCATCAACTTTGGTACTTTATACGCAATTAGATTTCCTCTCACTCTCTCAAACTCCAGAGAGTACAGGCCTAAACTGCTCAATCTCTCGTCAGAAGATAAAATCTTCACTTATGGAATCAATTGTGGTGTACCTCCCCTGAACGGTCTCCAATCCAACATCACCCCTCCTACATTAAGGGGACTAAAATTGTGTGCAGTGCTCTAGGTGGCAGTCTCACTAAAGTCTTGTACAGTTGCAGCTGTAGTTACACTTACACTTCCTTACTTCTATACTCTATCCCTTCAGCAATAAATGCCAAAATTCCATTTGCCTTCCTTATTAGCTATTGTATCTGCACACTAGTTTTCTGTCTTCCATGAGAACACCCAGATTCCTCTGCATTGAAACACTGAAATGTCTCTCTATTTAGATAATAAGTTACCTATTTATTCATCTGACTAAACTGGATAACTTCTCACTTATCCAGTAGTAGAAAGTGAGGTCTGCAGATCAGAGTCAAGAGTGTGGTGCTGGAAAAGCACAGCAGGTCAGGCAGCATCCGAGGAGCAGGGGCATCGACATTTCGAGCATAAGCCCTTCCATCAGGATTGAGGTTTATGGACCAAGAAGACTGGGAGATAAATGGGAGGGGGTGGGGATGGGGCTGCGGGAAGGTAGCTGAGTGCACGATAGGTAGGTGAAGGTGATAGGTCGGAGAGGAGGGTGGAACGGATAGATGGGAAGGAAGATGGATAGGTAGGCCAAGTCAAGAGGGTAGTGCCAAGTTGGAAGGTTGGATCTGGGAAAAGGTGGGGGGAAGGGTAATGAGGAAACTGGTGAAGTCCACATTAATCCCGCGTGGTTGGAGGGACCCAAGGTGGAAGATGAGGAGTTTTTCCTCCAGGGTTTGGTAATGGCCACTTATCCAGGTTAAACTTTACCTGTTAAACATTGGCCCATTCACCTAATTTCTCCATATTGATTTGTAAAGTTCTTATTTCTTCACTGCAACTTACTTTCCCCACCTAGTTTAGCTTCATCTATTGTACTTTCTAGGAGCAAGTTACTGCAGATGCTGAAATCTGAACTGAAAGCAAAACGTGCTGGAGATCTCAGTGGGTCAGGCAGCATCAATGGAGAGAATGCAAGCTATCGTTTTGAGTCCAGATGACTCTTCATCAGAGTTGAAGTGAAGGGCGGAGGGAGCAGCATTTATGCAATAGTTGAGTAGAGTGGGTTGGAGTGCTGGAGGAGAAAGGATGTTGATAGTTCAGATTAAGTGATTGGAATTTTTATCGTATTATCTGTCCCGGCATCCAAATCATTAATATAAATTGTAAGTACAGTATTTGTACATCGTAAATATGTCATTAGGATTAGAGAAAAGAAAAAAAGGAGGGAAACTTAAGTTGAAATATATATACTGGCACTAGCTAGTTATGCCAAAGAGTCCATTTCCATGCTGTGTTCCTGTAATGTTATGCAACTGTTACTACATTTTCCCATTAGCAAATTCTTTAGAAATTGGGTAATCTTGTATGCAATAAAATCCCACTGTAATGCTCTGGATCATAGTCCTGAAACAGAGATGCCAGAGAATGAAGTAGCTCTACTTTTTATATTTGATTTCTGCAGGAGACACTCTGCAGGGAGACAGTCAGACAGTGATAACAGACACACCACCTTCTCTCAAAATGTTCAGGCTGAGAGAGTAGCTGCTATCTCACCAAATGTATGCATTTTTTCACACGAGCATTCACAGTAAAGGCCAGCATTCCTAAGCTGATTAGTTTTAACAGAAGAAATCTGATTTCCTTCTCAGTAAATCATGTGTCACAAAACAGTAAAATAACAAACTGCTAATCCAGAGAAGAAACCTAAACCATGAATGTTTTGATTAATTCAATGACCTTAAAGAAAGGTAATTGTAAATATGTTACAAGCTGACAGCTACCTGCTCTGAATTGGTTATTCAATGCTTTTGTACCTCAACCGGTGTAATCATGTCTCTACCTTGCTGAGTACTTACTGGCCCACACTTCCTAATTGTAATTCCAAATTCCAAGAAAGACTAGTCTGAGCAGGTAACTGATATTGAGTCACAGGCCAAAGGTTGCAACTTTACAAATGGGCCACAGTGAGAGCCCTCAAATAGTAACAAGGAGGGAACTTTATTCTGCACACAACCCATGCTGGGAGTGTTGATAAAACTCTATACTTTCCACATCACTGTACCTAATCCCATGCTGCACCTGCTCTGAACTTTGGAGACTGTGCAGAGAGCTATGCTGTGTATCTAACCTTGTGTCCACGAGTGTTTGATGGGGACAGTGTATGGGGAGCTTTGTACAGAACAACCTCAATTATCTGAACAAGATGGGCAGGGAGTGTTTTGTTCGGGTAACGTTTTTATGGGACCTTGAGATCTTGTTCAGATAATACAAAATTTGGATATTGACGTTTGGATGACAGAGGTTGTTCTGTATTCACTTTAAATGATTAAAGAGAGCTGTGCTCTGTATCTAACACCATGTTGTCCCTCTCCTGGGGACAGCATGGAAGCAGCTTTAATTTCAGTTTAAAAGAATAGAGAGCTTAACTCCATGTTTAATCCTTTGCTGTCCCTGTCCTGAATGTTTGATAGGAAACTTTATTCTGTATCTAGCCCAGTGCTGAATCTGTCCCAGGAGTGTTTGATGGGGACAGTGTGAATGGAGCTTTAATTCTTGTTTATTTAGTAAAAAGAGAGGAGCATGGAAACAGAACAACCAAGAAAAAGCATTTGAGGTAATTTAGATTAAAGTTTATTATAAGTACACTCAAAAGATAACACACAGATGAAGTCATTAACTTACATGGGTGTTAACCACCCTGATTCGTCATTACTTATTTTTACAAAATTCTCCATCTGTCCTTTTTTATTAGGATCCCTGCAGTGCAAAAACAGGCCCTTTGGCCCAACAAGTCCACACCGACCCTCCGAATAGTAACCCACCCTGACCCATTCCCCTACCCTATTACTCTACATTTACCCCTAATGCACAGAACCTAAACATCCCTGAACCCTATGGGCAATTTAGTATGACCAATTCACCTAACCTGCACATCTTTGTATCATGAGAGGAACCTGGAGCACCCAGAGGAAACCCACGCATTCATGGGGGAGAATGTGCAAACTCTACACAGACAGTCACCCAAGGCTGGAATCGAACCCGGGTCCCTGGTGCTTGAGGCAGCAGTGTTAACCACTGAGTCACCGTTCCACCCATATGTGGGGATAGGCCGTGTGAGTGTAAGGCGGTGACACTGATGTGGATCTCTGTCCTTGTCCAAGATTCCACTGCCATTAATCTACTCCTCTGCCATCTTGCATGATCCAGAACTGATAGCCTTGAGAAAATGTGGCCACTGGTGGTATCTCTCCAGCACGGGAGCTACGCAGACCAATGTAGTGCATTGATCTATAAACTCAGACTACATATCTGTCCAGCACAGGGAGCTACCAGCCTAGTAACAACCTGACTCAGACATGACTACGATTTGAAAGGGGCCGGGCAGGGGGGAACAACAGTCAGAAGAGGCCCAACATGACAGTGCTTTCAGCTGTTCTGCCAACCAGCTGGTTGCTCTAGCATTGGGAATTCCATAAGCTTTCATTGGATAAGACCCAGGATCAACTTTAACAAATCACTTTCGCTTTCCTTTCTTGTCTTTAAGAGTTGAAGAGCACCCACTGTGCCAGAACACACAACAGTACAGCACAACAACGGACCCTCCGGCCCACAATGTTGTGCCAAACAAGATGCCAAATTAAATTAATCCCTTCTGCCTGCCCTTGTTTCATAACCCCTCCATTCCCTGTATATTAATGTGCTTATGTAAAGTCCCATAAACATCCCTATTGTATCTGCCTCCACCACACTCCTGCCAATATGTTTTAGACGCTTAACACTACAAAAAAAAAAGGTCCCTCACCTCTTTGAACTTTCCCCCTTTTACCTTAAATGCATGCCCCCTGGTATTAGACTTTTCAACTCTGGGAAGAAGATTCTGCCTATCAACCCTATCATTGCACCTCCTGATTTTATAGCCTTCTATTAAGTCTCCCCTCAGCCTTTGCTACTCCAGAGAAAACAACCCGAGTTTTTCTAGCCTCTCCTTATACCCGCTAGTCCAGGCTGCCTCCTGGTAAACTCTTTCGCACTTTCTCCAAAGTTCTTTTTCCTTGTAGGATGGTTCATCAACCTCTTCCCTTCTCACACCCACATCAAGTGAGAGAGAGCTATTTGCCAGAGTGGCCCACTCAAACCTCTCTGCCCCCTTGTCTTTGCTTTTCTGAAAAGGACCACTTCATAAGTTATCCAACAGGATGAAAGCAGTTTCCCCATGTGGCCTTCCTAACCCTGTCACTACACACCATAGATGGGAGTGTGGTCACTGCCATGCAAGTGAGCCCACAGCGGACGTTCCTGAGCCTTTCTTCAAGGCCCCAAGGGATCCTTCTATATCCGTCACAAATTCACCTGCACCTCCACACACATCATTTACTGCATCCGCTGCACCCGATGTGGATTGGATCTACATTGGACAGACAGGCCACCTACTTGGTGAATGTTTCAGAGAACACCTCTGGGACACCGGACCGACCAACCCAACCGCCCTGTGGCTGAACACTTCAACTCCCCCTCCCACTCCGCCAAGGACATGCAGGTCCTTGGCCCCCTCCATTGCCAGACCATAGCAACACGACGCCTGGAGGAAGAGCGCCTCATCTTCCGCCTAGGAACCCTCCAACCACACGGGATGAATGTAGATTCCTCCAGCTTCCTCATTTCCCCTCCCCCCACCTTTTCTCAGTCCCAACCCTCGGAGTCAGCACCGCCTTCTTAACCTGCAATCTTCCTCCCGACCTCTCCGCCCCCAACCCCTCTCCGGCCTATCACTCTCACCTTAACCTCCTTCCACCTATTGCATTCCCAATGCCCCTCCCCCAAGTCCCTCCTCCCTACCTTTTATCTTAGCCTGCTTGGAACACCTCCCTCATTCCTGAAGAAGGGCTCATGCCCGAAACGTCGATTCTCCTGCTCCTTGGATGCTGCCTGACCTGCTGCGCTTTTCCAGCAACACATTTTTCAGCCCTGGTGTTTCTTCACAAACATCAACAAGGAAAGCTGCTAGTTTCTCTCCTTTCAAATTCAAAGGAACCGGGAGGATTGACTAGTTGGGCTGCTCTCACTTCTCATCACTGAGGGAGAGATAGCATTATTCAGGGCAGGTGGACTGTTCAATTGTCGCCCTAAAGGACGAGGTGTCAGCTACTTTCCTCTGAATGCTGCAAGTCAGGAATGCAGGCTCATGCAACTCAGAAAGGAAGCTCCTTTGTCAGTAGGTTGATGGTTTTGGTTGCGATGTTTCGCAGCGCGAAGGTCGGAGTATCTGATGTGAAGATTAAGAAAAGCTGGTGCTGCTGAGTCTGGATGGCATAGCACTTGTGGTCATCAGCAGCAATGTAGCACTCCGCTGGAGAATGGGTGAAGCCAGTGTGGAATTCCTCATGGAGAGGCGCTGAGATGAGAATTAGATTAGATTAGATTAGATTCCCTACAGTGTGGAAACAGGCCCTTCAGCCTAACAAGTCCACACCGACCCTCCGAAGAGTAAACCACCCAGACCCATTTCCCTCTTCACTAAAGCACCTAACACTATGGGCAATTTATCATGGCCAATCCACCCTAACCTGCACACCTTTGGATGAAAAAAAAATCTTTGGACTGTGGGCGGAAACTGGAGCACCCGGAGGGAATCCACACCGACACAGGGAAAATGTGTAAACTCCACACAGACAGTCACCCCAGGCTGGAATCGAACCTGGGACCTGGTGCTGTGAGGCAGCAGTGCTAACCACTGAGTCACCGTGCTGCCCCTATAAGATTAGACAATAAGAATCCGAGTATGGTGAAGAAACAACAGGATCCCAGACTCAACTACACAAATCAAGAAAGGTTAACTAAGACCATTTAAAAATGGCCAATGAGATTCATTTTCAGAAGGACAGAATTAAGATGATGACAAGTCTTGGTTAGACCACATGATGTACTATTAACAGTTCTGGTCTCCATATTCTCATAAATATACTGAGGGATTGACAAAGGTGTCAATATAATTCATAGGAAGAAAACATTAACTGAAAGGATATATCCATTAAGAAAGAGTGAACAGCCTATGCTGCGTTCCTCTGAAAAACAGAAGGCAAAGGGATGGATATTCTCGAGAGGACTTAAAGATAAATTGAAGATAATGAAAGGATTTGAGGGGATAGACTCTGAGAAAACTGCTTAGGCATTTGTCCAATGCTTCAGTACCTTGTATTTATGACCTAACATTAGGCAAACAAACTTACCTATATATCCAATTAGGAATTCAGAAAACTTATTTAGCACAGGACTCACTACCACAGAGAACAGCTGAGGCAAATTCCAGAAAAGTGTATTATTAGAGTCAAAAGGTTAACTGTTTGTGTCTTCACAGACTTCTGCTACCAACTGTGACTAAGGAACCTGCCATTTCTGTCCCTGCCTCTGGTAAAGCCACATTTAAGAGAAGGAGCTGGATAAACAGAAGGAAGTGTTGATAGAGTTGGGGGAACCTCACATTGACCATAAATACTAGCGTGAATCACTGAGGCCGAATGGCCAGTTTCTTAAAAGTAGACCCCATGTAGCACCGATAATACCACAGCTTCGACTTGGACAGGTGTATTCAACACAGCAAAATATCTGAATTTCACTGAGGGCAGGAAGTGCGGTATCAGACATCATTTTCAAAAGGAAAAAACAGTCAAGGACAGTAGAACATTCATCGTACAGAATCATAGAACAACTACAGTATGGAAAGAGGCTATTTGGCCTATACACTCTGCACTAACCCTCCAAAGGGTATCCCACCCAAACCCAAGCCCCTACCCTATCCCTGTAACTCTGCATTTCTAATGGCTAATCCACCCTAACCTGCACATCTTTGGACTGTGGGAGGAAACCGGACCACCCAGCAGAAATCCACCCAGACACTGGGAAAACGTACAAACTTCACACAGATAGGCACCAGAGGCTGAAATCAAACTGGAGTCACTGGCGCGGAGAGTCCCTGGCATTGCGAACCACAGCGCCACCGTCACGTAGGATATAGAAATAGAAATTACTGGGCTAGAATAAGAAAATCCATTTGGCCAAAATGACCAGTGGCTGGCAAGAAAGCAAAAAATATAAACACAATGCATATTCATCAAGCATTTATAAGGAAGAAAATGACTCCCTTGAGGATTTAAGAAGAAATTAATGTTTTAATGAAAGGCGACCTGAAAGCCCCAGTCTGATTCCATATCTGTGCTAGAGCCCAATTTCTGATTGAAAACAGGGAGCAATGATGGGGAGGAAGGGAAATTACTGTACGAGTGTCATAGAGATGTACAGCATGGAAACAGACCCTTCGGTCCAACCGATCCATGCTGACCAGATATCCCAATCCAATCTAGTCCCACCTGCCAGCACCCGGCCCATATCCCTCCAAACCCTTCCTATTCATATACCCATCCAAATGCCTCTTAGATGTTGCAAATGTACCAGCTTCCACCACTTCCTCTAGCAGCTCATTCCATACATGTACCACCCTCTGCGTGAAAAAAATTGCCCCTTAGGTCTCTTTTATATCTTTTTCCTCTCACCCTAAACCTATGCCCTCAAGTTCTGGACTCCCCTACCCCAGGGAAAAGACTGTGCCTATTTACCCTATCCATGCCCCTCATAATTTTGTAAACCACTATAAGGTCACTCCTCAGCCTCCAACACTCCAGGAAAAACAGCCCCAGCCTGTTCAGCCTCTCCCTGTAGCTCAGATCCTCCAACCCTGACAACATCCTTGTAAGTCTTTTCTGAACCCTTTCAAGTTTCAAAACATCGTTCCAATAGGAAGGAGACCAGAATTGCACGCGATATTCCAACAGTGGCCTAACCAGTGTCCTGTACAGCCGCAACATGACCTCCCAACTCCTGTACTCAATATTCTGATCAATAAAGGAAAGCATACAAAACACCTTCTTCACTATCCTATCTACCTGCGACTCCACTTTCAAGGAGCTATGAACCTGCATTCCAAGGTCTCTTTGTTCAGCAACACTCCACAGGACCTTACCATTAAGTGTATAATTCCTACTAAGATTTGCTTTCCCAAAATGCAGCACCTCGCTTTTATTGGAATTAAACTCCATCTGCCACTTCTCAGCCCATCGGCCCATTTGGTCCAGATCCTGTTGTAATCTGAGGTAACCCTCTTCGCTTCCACTACACCTCCAAATTTTGGTGTCATCTGCAAACATATTAACTGTACCTCTTATGCTCGCATCCAAATCATTTCTGTAAATGACAAAAAGTAGAGGGCCCAGCACCGATCCTTGTGGCACTCTACTGGTCACAGGCCTCCAGTCTGAAAAACAACCCTCCACCACCACCCTCTGTCTTCTACCTTTGAGCCAGTTCTGTATCCAAATGGCTAGTTCTCCCTGTATTCCATGAGATCTAACCTTGCTAATTAGTATCCCATGGGGAACCTTGTCGAATGCCTTACTGAAGTCTATGCAGATCACATCTACTACTCTGCCCTAATCAATTCTCTTTGTTACTTCTTCAAAAAAACTCAATCAAGTTTGTGAGACATGATTTCCCACGCACAAAGCCATGTTGACTATCCCGAATCAGTCCTTGCCTTTCCAAATACATGTACATCCTGTCCCTCAGGATTCCCTCCAACAACTTGCCCACCACCGAGGTCAGGCTCACCAGTCTATAGTTTCCTGGCCTGTCTTTACTGCCCTTCTTAAACAGTGGCACGTTTGCCAACCTCCAGTCTTCTGGCACCTCACCTGTGACTATTGATGATACAAATATCTCAGCAAGAGGCCCAGCAATCACTTCCCTAGCTTCCCACAGGGTTTGCGGGTACACCTAATCAGGTCCTGGGGATTTATCCACCTTTAGTTGTTTCAAGACATCCAGCACTTCCTCCTCTGTAATCTGGACATTTTGCAAGATGTCACCGTCTATTTCCCTACAGTCTATATCTTCCATATCCTTTTCCACAGTAAATACTGATGCAAAATATTCATTTAGTATCTCCCCCATTTTCTGTGGCTCCGTACAAAGGCCACCTTGCTGATCTTTGAGGGGCCCTATTCGCTCCCTAGTTACCCTTTTGTCCTTAATATATTTGTTAAAACCCTTTGGATTCTCCTTAATTCTATTTGCCAAAGCTATCTCATGTCCCCATTTTGCCCTCCTGATTTCCCTCTTAAGTATACACCTACTGCCTTTATACTCTTCTAAGGATTCACTCGATCTATCCTGTCTATACCTGACATACACTTCCTTCTTTTTCTAACCAAACCCTCAATTTCTTTAGTCATCCAGCATTCCCTATACCTACCAGCCTTCCCTTTCACCCTGACAGGAATATACTTTCTCTGGATTCTTTTATCTCATTTTTGAAGGCTTCCCATTTTCCAGCCGTCCCTTTACCTGCGAACATCTGCCTCCAATCAGCTTTCGAAAGTTCTTGCCTAATACCATCAAAATTGGCCTTTCTCCAATTTAGAACTTCAACTTTTGGATCTGATCTATCCTTTTCCATCACTATTTTAAATCTAATAGAATTATGGTCACTGGCCCCAAAGTGCTCCCCCACTGATACCTCAGTCATCTGCCCTGACTTATTTCCCAAGAGTTGGTCAAGTTTTGCACCTTCTCTTGTAGGTACATCCACATACTGAATCAGAAAATGGTCTTGTACACACTTAAGAAATTCCTCTCCATCTAAACCTTCAGCACTATGACAGTCCCAGTCGATGCTTGGAAAGTTAAAATCCCCTACCATAACAACCCTATTATTCTAACAGATAGCTGAGATTACAAGTTTGTTTCTCAATTTCCCTCTGACTATTTGGGGGGGGGGGGGGGGGAATCTATAATACAATCCTAATAAGGTGATCATCCCTTTGTTATTTCTCAGTTCCACCCAAATAACTTCCCTGGATGTATTTCCGGGAATATCCTCCCTCAGCACAGCTGGAATGCTATCCCTCATCAAAAATGCCACTTCCCCTCCTCCCTTTCTATCCTTCCTGTAGCATTTGTATCCTGCCCATCCCTGAGCCATGTTTCCGTAATTGCTATGATATCCCAGTCCCATTTTCCTAACCATGCCCTGAGTTCATCTGCCTTCCCTGTTAGGCCCCTTGCATTGAAATTAATGCAGTTTAATTTATTAGTCCTACCTTGCCCCCGCCTGCCCCGACTGTTTGACTCACTTCTGTTCTCAGCTGTACCTGTCTCAGATTGATCTCTTTCCTCACTATCTCCCTAGGTCCACCTCCCCCACCTTACTAGTTTAAATCTTCCCAAGCAGTTCGAGCAAATTTCCCTTCCAGTACATTAGTCCCCTTCCAATTTAGGTGCAATCCGTCCTTCCTGTACAGGTCACTTCTACCCCAAAAGAGATTCCAATGATCCAAAAATGTGAATCCTTCTCCCATACACCAGCTCCTCAGCCATGCATTCATCTGCTCTATCCTCCTATTACTGCCCTCACTAGCTCGTAGCACCGGGAGTAATCCAGATATTACTACCCTTGAGGACCTCCTTTTTAAATTCCTGCCTAACTCTCTGTAATCTCCTGTCAGAGTCTCAACCTTTTCCCTTCCAATGTCGTTGGTTCCAATCTGGACAATGACCTCCTGCTGGCCCCTCTTCCCCCGTGAGAACATTCTGCACCCTCTCTGAGACATCCTTGATCCTGGCACCAGGGAAACAACACATCATTCTGCTTTTTCTCTGCTGGCCACAGAAACGTCTGTCTGTACCTCTGACTACAGAATCCCCTAACACAATTGATCTCTTGGAAGCAGACGTACCCCTCATTGCATTAGAGCCAGTCTCAATACCAGACACTTGGCTGTTCGTGCTACGTTTCCCTGAGAATCCATCACCCCCTACATTTTCCAAAACAGCATACTTGTTTGAAATGGGTATATCCACAAAAGACTCCTGCCCTAGGTGCCGACCTGTCTCAGCCTTCCTGGAGTTAACCCATCTATGTGACTGTATTGGAGACATTCCCCCCCATCCTATAGCTGCCATCCATCACATACTGTTGCAAATTCCTCATCGCTTCTATCTGTCTCTCCAACCGATCCACTCGATCTGATAAGATTCGCATCCAACAGCATTTATGGCAGATATATTTCGCAGTAACCCTTAAACTCTCTTTAAACTCCCACATCTGACAAGAAGTACATATCACTGCAAACGCCATTTTTGCTCCTTCATCTACAGACCCAGAAAATAACACCATCTTATTCCTCTACAAACACTGCCTCAGGTTAAAATATAAGCCATAGCTATTAATTTAAGTTTAATCAAGAGACTTATCTCCAAAAACATATAATCAACCAAGAATCCACTATACTCACTACTGCAGCCTCTCTCTTGGACAGACTTAAAACAATTAGCTTATCTGATTCTGTGCTGTGAACTTCGTCCAACAGTTCCTCCAAGATTAGTTGTGAATTTCACTGTTTGTTAATTTTCCCAGATGCATTCCGATGTCCAGAGATACACAAATTCAAACAGCAAAGGCGGTAACTGTGCAGGTTCTCTCTCTCTCCTGCACTGTCCTCACCATTTTAAATTGCTGTTGTTTTGACTTTTTTTTTTCCAAAGTTCCAAAACAATGTAACAGCATATGAAACAGTAATTGCTGCTCCTGGAATTTGAGGAAATCACCTCCAACTCCTAAAATATCTCAAAAAAAAAAGGAGCAGCTCTTACAGCCATAAATTTTTCCCGTCCTCTATCTTGGATTACCCAGAATCCTTCCAATGTACTGTTTTATTATTCATTCAAGGAAGGTGGTCCTAACTGGAAAGGCCAGCATTTATTGCCCATGCTTAACAATATAGATCGAGGAATACCATTCTTCATCAAGGGGGTAAGGCGAGAAAAGTGACCATCATAACTTACCGCAACAGAAACTGCTGGAGAAACTCTACTTTCTACTAGATGCTGTCAGACCTGCTGAGTTAATGTTTCAAGTCCAATGACTGTTCATCAGTTCAAGCAGTTCTGATGAAGAGTCACCAGACTCAAAACATTAACTCTGCTTTCTTCCCAAAGATTCTGCTGCTGAGTTTCTCCAGCAATTTCTGTTTTTGTTGCAGATCGTCAGCAATCACTGCTCTTTGTTTCATTTATTATAATTTACCATAGTTTGATTGGGGATGAAACCACACTCCAGCCAATTGAGCTATCAGACCCCTACAGGATACCATACTTTTTGGGAGTGAGGGTGCAGTGGGATAGAAAGAGTCCATTCGTGAATGAATTTTAATTACTTTCACCTACCAGATGAATCTTCACTTGAATCTGCTGGAAAGTACGAGGAGACAGCCAGGGTGTAAAATAGTCGCAAAATGGACCTGCGCCTCTCGGGAGGGACTGCTGCTCCTGTGACAGTTTCAGTAGAATAAGAATCACAATTAGCACCTTTCCTGGCATGTGGTGAGACAGAAGCCCTTGCACATTGTGCTCGCTGTTCAAACAGCTTAGTGAGAGGGGGATTGGGTGGGAGGAGGAGTGGTATAGCGAGCACCCCAAAAGGCAAACCACCAGCAACAACTGCAAAGTGTGATAAGACTCAAGACTGAAGACTCCGGGATTTTCTGGCACTGAAAGGGATCTTCAGTTCCAGTGCAGTCAGCATCACAGATTCATATCCATATTCATAATAAAGATATAACTGGTGGCATGTGATCAGTAAAGTGATAATGAGCAGATAATTGGTTTTCTCTGATGTTGACAGACAGATGTTGGTCAGGGCACCAGGGAGAAAACACTCTTCTTCGGAATGGGATCTCTGACATCCTCCTGAACATGAGCCCTGGGCCTTGGTTTAAGATCTCCTCCAAAGGACAGCAACTGAGACAGTACAAAGCTCCGTTGGTACTGCACTGAAGTGACAGTTTTGGTTTTTGATGTTCAAGTCCTGCTTATACCTGGGACTTGGCAACAACAGTGCTATCCACCATGCATTCACACCAAGGCAGCAGTTCAGTTGTTTATAACACACACACACAAAGTGGGCTACACCACCAGAGCTTCATCCAGAGGCTCACTGAAGATGTTACCTAATATGGTGATGAAACGTCTGAAAACAAACCTTCCAGCTCAGCAAGCAAACCTACATCCTGAGCTACAAATCTTCTCAAAACTCGTTAACTAGGTAGGATCACCTTCATTACAATGAGAGTAAGACAAATTAATGCCTCATTGTACAACCATTAGCACACTGCCAATGTTAACAGCGAGGGAATTTTGTTTGCCACGTGCTTACCTTGCTGTTGACTGTGTTCAATCGTATGAGGCTGCAGAGTGAACAAATTCTTGTTCTGTTCTCTGTTTACCAACAGAAGGCTGGAAAAATACAAAACATGAGAAAGTAACAGCCAAAGTGAAACGGCTGACTTGGGATAAATGTTAATCAGCTTGTCAAGGATTGCTAGATATTGCTTGGGCTGGTCTTTTGATAAACAATTAGCAACCCTCAGTCCCCGAGCCTGGTTAAATCACACATTCAGCAGATAACTTTAAAAAACACAAACTCTGCCACCCCCGATGGGGGAGGGGGCACAAGATTCAAATACCAGATAGAGTCATACAGCACAGAAACAGATCCTTCTGTCCAACTTGTCTGCCCCAACCAGACAACCCAATCTGACCTAGCCCCATCTGCCAGCAATTGGCCCACATCCCTCTAAATCTTTCCGATTTGTTTATCTATCCAGATGCTTTTTAAATGGTGTAATTGTGCCAGCTTATGATTGGCAATATTTACAATCCAGATCAGAATTCAGTTTCTCAGCTTGGATCGACATAGTTAAGGTTTTTAAAAATGTGTTCATGGGATGTGGACCTTGCTGGCTATGCTGGTCCTTACTGCCCTGGAGAAGTTGGCAGTACACTACCTTCTCCATTCCACTGCAGGCCATGGAGTGTAAGAACATCCATGGTGCTCTTCAACGATACCGGGTGATCTATCCAGTTCTTTTCTTCTCTTTAAACTTTGTAGTGGTTTTGATACAAATGAGTGACTTGCTAGGCCCTTTCAAAGGGCAGATCTTCAAGATATTAACAGGAAAAGGCAGGATAGATGAAGATAAAGTATTTATGTTAGTTGGGGATTTTAGAACTAGTGGGATAGTCTGAGAATGAGGGCCAGACCATTTAGGCAAGATGTTAGGAAGCACTTCTGCACACAAAGTATGGTAGAAGTTTGGAACTCTCTTCCTCAACAGCAGTGGATGCCGGATTAGTGTTAATTTTAAATCCAAAATAATTTTTTTTAAGCAAAGATATTATGTCATCAAATGGGCCAATGGGGTGAAGAGTGGCAGATGGAGTTTAATTTGGAAAAATGTGAGGTATTACATTTTGATAAAGTGCACAAGGGCAGTAGTTAATGGTAGCACCCTGGGTAGTGTTATAGAACAGAGATACCCAGGTGTTCAGGTACATAGCTCTTTGAAAGTTACATCACAGGTAGACAGGGTGGTTTCAAAGGTATTTCGCACACTTGCCTTCATTGCTCAAACCTTTGAGGGTAAGAGTTGGGACGTTATGTTGAGGTTGTACAGGACATTGGTGCGGCTACTTTTGGAATACTGTTTGCAGTTCTGGTTGCCCTACTATAGGAAGGATATTATTAAATTGGAGTGTGTTCAGAAAAGATTTACTAGGATGTTGCTGGGATTGGAGGATTTGAGTTATAAGGAGAGACTGGATAGGTTGGGATTTTTTTTCACTGGAGCATCAGAGACTTATAGAGGTTTATAAAATCATGAGGGGCATACATAAGGTTAATAGCAAAGGTCTTTTCCCTAGGATTGGGAAGTTCAAAACTAGAGGGCATATTTTTAAGGTGAGAGGAGGAAGATTTAAAAAGGGACTTGAGGAGCAACCTTTTTCAAACAGAGGGTGGTTCGTACGTGGAATGAACTGCCAGAGGAAGTGGTAGAGGCAAGTACAGTTACATTTAAAAGGCATTCGGAGCAGGTACATGAATAAGAAATGGTTGAAGAGATATGGGCCAAACACAGGCAAATGAGACTAGTTTAGTTTGGGAAACTTGGTTGGCGTGGACAAGTTGGACTGAAGAGTCTACTTCCATGCTCTGTGATTATGACTCTATATGGGCCAACAGATTAGTCATGATCTCACTGAATGACAGAACTGGCTGAAAGGCCTACTCCTATTCCTATAAATCGCAGCCACATTGCTGTGAAATTGATATCACTAGTAGATGACAGTTTCTTCTCTGGGACATTTGTGAACCAGATATGCTTTTACAACAATGGTTACATAGTCACCATTAGGTTAGTTTTTAATTCCCGGTTTTATTAGTTTCCGAGTGCATCCAACTCCATTATTTATTTTGAACGGGAATCATATGATCAAAGTTCCTCCTTTGTTCATTTGAACCAGACAGAATCCTCTTTCAATCACTTGCCCCCAGCAGCAAACACAAAATCCAAGACAGACAATGAAGCACTTTAAAGTGAAATCACTATTACAAAAAACAGGCTGCCAAAGTGAGATTAATCTGATAATTTTATCTGATGACTGAGGATCAAACATCAACTAGGGGAGGGGGTGGGGGGGCGGGGGTGGTGATAGTCACCAGCTTTTCTTTTGGGTTATGCCACAAAATCTTTTACATTTACCCGAGAGTGCAGATGGAGTCTCAGTATAATATCTCCCCTGAAAGGTGGTACCTCTGACAGTGCAACAGATTCTCAGCGCCAGGCCAAGCGTCAGTCTATTTATTTGTGTCTGAGTCTCCAGAGTGGAATTGGAATTGGAACTCATAACCTCTTAATTCAGAGAGAGAGAGAGAGAGAGAGAGAGAGAGAGAGAGAGAAACCCCCACCCCTACCCCCGAGAGCTACAACTGATCTGAATCAGAAATTGATAGAACCAGACAGCATTTCTTATCATGACACAGATACATTACCTTCCTCAGTTATCTGATTTTAAAGGCATTCAACATAGACAAATCTGTTGTTAAATTACATCTTCTCTCGTGGGTTGAAGCATTTTTGTGAAAAATACACATGCTTACACAGCATTTTGTTTGAAGCAAAATGGGGTACCGTGCAATGAATAATAAACAGGCTGCTTTTATCCTGGCTTGGACGGAGTGTGATTGAAGAGGTTGGAAACTTACTAATACATTTTGGTGGATGGCCAATGGTGGGGGAAAAAAGGAAAGGGAGGGGAGAGGGGGAGGGAGGGGAGAGATAAGGGAAGGAGGGGGAGAGCGAGCGAGCGAGAGAGAGAGAGAGAGATGGGAGAAAGGGTGTTGGGGGGGGGGGGGAGAAGAGGAGAGAACAATACAGGGAGAGGGGGAAATAAAAAGGGGGAGAGGGAGAATAAAGGTAGGGAAGGGAGTATGAAGTGGGGGTAAGAGAGGGAACAAAGTGAGGGGAGAGGGGGAAACAGAGGACGGGGAACCAAGGAAGGGGAGGAACTGGGGGGGGGGGGGGAAATTGGGGAGAGAACGAGGGGGAGGAACAAAGGGGGCAGGGGGAACAAACTGGGGGGGAACGGAGTACGAGTGGGGATGGGGAATGAGAGGGAACTAAGGAGGGGTGGGGGGAATGAAGGGGAGAGAGGAGGGGCGAAGTGGGAGCATGGGTGAAGGGGAGGGATGGGGGCCAAAGGGGAGGGATGGCGGGGGAGGGGGCAGGGATGGCGGACGTAGGGAAGGTTGGGGGAGCGAAGGGATGAAGTGGGGGGAGGGGCGAAGGGAGAGGAAGGCGCGAAGGGAGGGGAAGAGGGGGGGCGCGAAGGGAGGGGAAGGGGGGGCGCGAAGGGAGGGGCGCGAAGGGAGGGATGAACGAAGGGGAGGTGTGGATGAAGGCGGGGGTGGGGTTGAAGGGGGGGAGGGGCAAAGGGGAAATGGGTCGGGGGGGGACCCAAAGGGGTAGGGGGTTCAGGGAGGATGGGGGCAGAAGGGGATGGGGAGACAGCAGGGGAAGTGGGGGAAGTGGGGAGAGAGATGGGGAAGTTGGAGGAACATGGAAAGCGGGAGAAAGGAGGGGGAGAGAGGGAGGAAGGGCAGTGAGACAGGAACGGAGAAATCAATGAAGCTTTTTCTTGTCCCTTTCACGAAGCATGAAAACAGTTTAAGAGTTGGATGTTGATGCTTTGCAGAATTGTCACTTGTTGATGGAAGAAACACCTGGACGAATGAATGAACCCAACTTTCATGTTCATGGGTAAAGTTGCCACTGTCCTAGGGGACCATTAGAGAGAGACAAGTGGTAGTGGTTTAACGTGAAGGTCACCATGGATCGGGTGATGGACGGGTTGAGAAGGTGGGACCTTCGTGGTAACCTCTGCTGGTGTGGGAATTGAACCCATGCTATTGCTGTCACCACATTGCAAACCAGCCATCCATGCCATCTGACCCCTACTGTACTTATACTGGAGCTGAAATGGAAACTTCACTCAAGGTAAGTCGATAGAAGAATGTCAATGTGTGTGAAGGATGAAGACTGGACACAGCATTAATCGTGTGGAAGTTGTGGATTGCGAGCATTAAAACTTTGAAACAAAAACTCTGAACTAATCTTGAAAAGATGAAGGAAATCATTTAGAGAATCCATGACAAGTTAAAGTGTCTGTGACTTGTACAATGCCTGTGGACTGATGCACTGGTTTGATGTGCCATGTGGGCGGCACTGTTGGACAGTGGCTAGCACTGCTGCCTCACAGCGCCAGAGATCTGGGTTCAATTCCCGCCTCAGGTGACTGTCTGTGTGGAGTTTGCACATTCGCCCCGTGTCTGCGTGGGTTTCCTCCAGGTGCTCCAGTTTCCTCCCACAATCCAAAGATGTGCAGGTCAGGTGAATTAGCCATTCTAAATTGCCAATAGTGTTAGGTGAAGGGGTAAATGTAGGGGAATGTGTCTGGGTGGGTTGCGCTTCAGCGGGTCGGTGATGGACTTGTTGGGTCGAAGGGCCTGTTTCCACACTGTAAGTAATCTAATCTAATCTAAACTTACCCAAGGATGCTCCGGTGTAAAGGAATACCAGCCGAGAAGGAGCGTTGATGTACCCTGAGGCAGGTCTTTAAAGGTTCCAGTAGTGGGCTCCAGAATCTTTCAACTAACTGAAGGGAAAAAAGCAAATCCACATCTAATTATGAGAGTGCACTATTTAAAAAAACAAATAGAATAGGCATTCAACCTTCCAAACCTCCAAGCCCAAGGGACTAACTGTCTTTCCAATCAATCGCTCTCGATGCAATTCTAACAAAATAGCTGACAACGTTTGCAAATAGCTTAGCACCAAGAGGGACAGAATAAATTAAAGCTTATGTGCTGATGAATTGGAATCAGAGTACAGTCAGTGACAATCAATGTGACCACCTAACTTTATCACACAGCTCTGCTCCCTTGAGCTTTGAACAATCCAGAGTTAAATTTCAACCATGAGCTGGCCATGACAACATGGAGAGAGAGACTGGACGTCGGGAGGTGAAGGGTAAGTGAGACAATGGCAGTGAAACGACGATAGAATGAAGAGGGCAGAGACAGTTGGGAGAACTGGACAATATATGAAAGCTTTGCAGGAGCCCTATTATCTGATATCAGCTGGAACAAATGTATGGAGGAGTGTCGGCATAGGAGGAGGGGTGCTCCTTCCCTCCAGAACAGGCAAACCTTCTCACTGCCTTGTTCTAGACTCACTCTTAAAGTTGACACATGAACAGCATTAATGCAAAAGATGGGAAGCAAAGATAACTCACCTCAGTCTGAACTTGCTGCATGGATGGGGTTGGTCCACACAGCAGGCACACCTCTACTCCAGGGACCAGCTGAAAGGTCAATAGCCTGTGGGGTACCTGGAATAAGAGAGTCGAAGGTGAGATCTGTGTGTGTGGCTGTGTATGTGTTTTAACTGCATAATTCTGACCTCTAGAACACCAGCTCAATAATACCAGTGACCATCGCTGACTAACAAAGCAAAGTAGCAAACAGAAAATTCGTAGAATAACACAAAATTAATGAAAGCACACACCTGTCCCCAGTGGAGAGGGAAATTAAAGGTTCAGGTTAACAACTTTTCAACAGACATCACCTGACCTGATGAATACTACCAGTTGTTTGCATTTTGTTTTGTTTCAGATTTCCAGTACTTGTGGTATTCTGTTGGCTCTTTGGCAACTATTTTTATTTGAACTAAGTCAAAGGGAAGACCTATACTGACAATATGGTGAGAGAGGTTCTATAATTAGTTTCAGTTTCGAAACAAGTAGTACAAACACAGAAACATAAATGGGAGCAGATGTAGGCCATTCAGCCCCTTCAGCCTGCTTGCCCATTCAATAAGATCATGGCTAACATTTGGCTTCAGCTCCACTCCCCTCAATGATCAAAACTCTTTCCATCTCAGTCTTGAATGCATTCAATCACTGAACTTGAACAGCTCTCTGGGGTAGAGAATTTCAAAGTTAAAAACCCTCAGAATGAAAGCTTCATCCTCATCCCAGTTCGCAATGGTCAGGCCCTTTTGATTCCTAATTCTAAAATCTCCAAATAACAAAGCATCGACTTTGTTACATTCTCACAGAATTCTATAGACTTTAATGAGATTCATCTCTCAGTTTTCCAAGTTCTAGACAGGTCAGGCCTATACTATTCAATCAGCTCCTAGTGCCCTGTCTTGTGAGGTCAGATAGATGTTTGAGAACAACATTTCGGCTTCATGACAGATGCCTCCACTGTTAAGCAACCAGCTAGCATCTACCACTGAGGCTCTCCTCTGAAGGATACCCATTGAGGTGAAATGCTGGTGGGATGGTGATTAGTACAGACCTGGACGGCAACAAACGATAACACCTTTGTGATAGAACATCAGAAAAACTAAAGCACAATGTCAAATGATTAACCACGATTCTATCATCTGATAAAGCAAGTGAAGAGGAGCTTTGGAATGGTAGTGTCAGTGGCTCTAAGACAGGAGGTTCAAGTCCCACCTGCTCCAGAGGCATATCCGAACAATTGATTATAAATATACCATATAAACCATATCTTGCAAGGCATCTCCTCATTTAATAGAGATATTATAACATTGAAAACTGAGGTAACCCAGACTGGTTTTCATTGCTGAAAAGTTGGCAGTGCAAACAGATAGTGATTCAATCCCCTGTGAAACAGAACGAAAACGAAAACTCCTCATGAAAACTGAAAGCTTTTTGAAAGAATAAACGAATGTTAACAAGTAGAAGCTCGTCTTAATTTATGCCAACTGAGGTGAACTCAGCCAAGGGGCAAAAGGAGGCAAACGACAACTGATCATACAAGCTTAGCTAGTGTCTGGATGCCCAATTGCTATCAAATGATTCCTCATTGCAAAGTGAAAATGTATTTTACTTTTTAAGTTAATTTGTGGGTGACACTGACAAGGCTTGTTCCTCATGGTCCTGAGTTCAGTCAGCCTGTTAGCCTTCCACGTGGGGATGGCATATGACAATAGATTTCCTGGGAATATCACCATCTCCAACTCCCTTCCAAGTGCACACTGTCCTGAATTGGAAAATAATGGCTGCTCCTTCAGAATGGCTGGCTCAAAATCCTAGAACTTGTTCCTTAACATCACTACACGTGTACCCATCATGCACTCGCACCACATAGATGCAATGGTTCAAGAAAGTGGCTCACTGCCCCTTTCTGGAGGGCATCCAGTGACAGGAAATAAATGCCAGACTAGCCAGTGAAACCTGCATCCTGTGAAAGGATGAAAAAAATAATTTTGCAATGCAGGATTGTCGAATCCAATGTCATCCCATACAGAAAGAGCATCCTTTATGGTAAAAGATGCTGGCTGAAATATTATACAGGAATTATAAAATTATAAAAGGTTTTAGCAAATTGTACATCGCGCTGTAAGTAGCATTTCATTTAAACTTGTCACAGAGTTGAGCAAATTCCTCCAAAAACAAAGAGTGCTGGAGATCATTTAACTTGGGGCAGTGTTTATAGAGGAATAAGATGGTGTTATTTTCTGGGTCTGTAGATTGTGAAGGAGCAAAAATGGCCTTTAGTACAGTGATATGTGCTTCTTGTCAGATGTGGGAGTTTAAAGAGAGTTTAAGGGTTACTGTGGATTATATCTGCGATAAATGCTGTTGGTTGCAAATCTTATCAGATCGAATGGATTGATGGAGAGACAGTTAGAAGCGATGAGAAATTTGCAACAGCAACAGTATGTGATGGATGGCAGTTATAGGAAGGGGGGGGAATGTCTCAGACACAGTCATATAGATGGGTTAACTTCAGGAAAGGTAAGAGAGGTAGGCAGCTAGTGCAGGAGCCTTCTGTGGCTATACCCGTTTCAAATAAGTATGCTGTTGTGGAAAATGTAGGGGGTGATGGATTCTCAGGGGAACGTAGCACAAACAGCCAAGTTTCTGGTATTGAGGCTGGCTCGAATGCAATGAGGGGTACATCAGGTTCCAAGAGATCAATTGAGTTAGGGGACTCTCTAGTCTGAGGTACAGACAGATGTTCCTGTGGCCAGCAGCGAAAAATCAGAATCGCTTCCCTGGTGCCAGGACCAAGGATGTCTCAGAGAGGGTGCAGAATGTTCTCATGGGGGAGAGGGGCCAGCAAGAGGTCATTGTTCAGACTGGAACCAACGACATTGGAAGGGGAAAGGTTGAAATTCTGAAGGGAGATTACAGAGAGTTAGACAGGAATTTAAAAAGGAGGTCCTCAAGGATTGTAATATCTGGATTACTCCCAGTGCTACGAGCTAGTGAGGGCAGGAATAGGAGGATAGAGCAGATGAATGCATGGCTGAGGAGCTGGTGTATGGGAGAAGAATTCACATTTTTGGACCATTGGAATCTCTTTTGGGGTGGAAGTAACCTGTACAAGAAGGACAGTTTGCACCTAAATTGGAAGGGGACTAATATACTGGCAGGAAGATTTGCTAGAGCTGCTTGGGAGGATTTAAACTAGTAAGGTGGGGGGGGACCCAGGGAGATAGTGAGGAAAGAGATCAATCTGAGATTGGTACAGTTGAGAACAGAAGCAAGTCAAACAGTCAGGGCAGGCAGGGACAAGGTACGACTAATAAATTAAACTGCATTTATTTCAATGCAAGAGCCTAACAGGGAAGGCAGATGAACTCAGGGCATGGTTAGGAACATGGGACTGGGATATCATAGCAATTACAGAAACGTGACTCAAGGATGGGCAGGACTGGCAGCTTAATGTTCCAGGATACAAATGCTACAGGAAGAATAGAAAGGGAGGAAAAAGAGGAGGGTGATTGGCGTTTTTGATAAGGGATAGCATTACAGCTGTGCTGAGGGAGGATATTCCTGGAAATACATCCAGGGAAGTTACTTGTGTGGAACTGAGAAATAAAAAAAGGATGATCACCTTATTGGGATTATATTATAGACACCACAATCGTCAGAGGGAAATTGAGAAACAAACTTGTAAGGAGATCTCAGCTATCTGTAAGAATAATGGTAGGGATTTTAACTATGGTAGGAACTATGTTATGGTAGGGATTTTAACTTTCTGAACATAGACTGGGACTGCCACAGTGTTAAGGGTTTAGATGGAGAGGAATTTCTTAAGTGTGTACAAGAAAATTTTCTGATTCAGTATGTGGATGTACCTACAAGAGAAGATGCAAAACCTTACCTACTCTTGGGAAATAAGGCAGGCAGGTGACTGAGGTGTCAGTGGGGAAGCACTTTGAGGCCAGCGACCATAATTTATTAGATTTAAAATAGTGATGGAAAAGGATAGACAGATCTAAAAGTTGAAGTTCTAAATTGGAGAAAGGCCAATTTTGACTGTATTAGGCAAGAACTTTCAAAAGCAGAGTGGGGACAGATGTTTGCAGGTAAAGAAACGGCTGAAAAATGGGAAGCCTTCAGAAATGAGATGACAAGAATTCAGAGAAAGTATATTCCTGTCAGGGTAAAAGGAAAGACTGGTAGGTATAGGATAGGGAATGCTGGATGACTAAAGAAATTGAGGGTTTAGTTAAGAAAAAGAAGGAAGCGTATGTGAGGTATAGACAGGATAGATCAAGTGAATCCTTAGAAGAGTATAAAGGAAGTAGGAGGGAAATCAGGACGGCAAAAAAGGGACATGAAACAGCTTTGACAAATAGAGTTAAGGAGAATCCAAAGGGTTTTTACAAATGCATTAAGGACAAAAGAGTAACTGGGGAGAGAATAGGGCCTGTCAAAGATCAGCAAGGCGGCCTTTGTGTGGTGTTGCAGAAAATGGGGGAGATACTAAACAAGTATTTTGCATCTGTATTTACTGTGGAAAAGGATATGGAAGATATAGGAAGTTATGAAATAGATGGTGACATCTTGCAAAATATCCACATTACAGAGGAGGAAGTGTTGGATGTCTTGAAACGCATAAAGGTGAATAAATCCCCAGGGTAGGCAAGAACTTTCGAAAGCTGATTGGAGATAGATGTTCACAGGTAAAGGGATGGCTGGAAAATGGGAAGCCTTCAGAAATGAGATAATGAGAATTCAGAGAAAGTATATTCCTGTCAGGGTGGTAGGTATAGGATAGGGAATGCTGGACGACTAAAGAAATTGAGGGTTGGGTTAAGAAAAAGAAGGAAGCATATGTCAGGTATAGACAGGGTAGATCGAGTGAATCCTTAGAAGAGTATAAAGGAAGTAGGAGTATACTTAAGAGGGAAATCAGGAGGGCAAAAAAGGGACATGAGGTAGATTTGGAAAATAGAGTTAAGGAGAATCCAAAGGGTTTTTACAAATACATTAAAGGACAAAAGAGTAACTAGGGAGACAATAGGGCCCGTCAAAGACCAGCAAGGCGGCCTTTGTGTGGAGCCACAGAAAATGGGAGAGATACTAACTGAGTATTTTGCATCAGTCTTTACTGTGGAAAAGGATATAGACTGTAGGGAAATAGATGGTGACATCTTGCAAAATGTCTATATTACAAAGGAGGAAGCGCTGGATGTCTTGAAACGCATAAAAGTGGATGAATCCCCAGGACCTGATCAGGTGTATCCTAGAACTTTGTGAGAAGCTAGAGAAGTGATTGCTGGACCTCTTACTGAGATATTTGTATCATCGATAGTCACAGGTGAGATGCCAGAAGACTGGAGGTTGGCTAATGTGGTGCCACTGTTTAAGAAGGGTGGTAAGGACAAGCCAGGGAACTATAGACCAGTGAGCCTGACGTAGGTGGTGGGCAGATTGTTGGAGGGAATCCTGAGGGACAGGATGTACATGTATTTGGAAAGGCAAGGACTGATTAGGGATAGTCAACATGGCTTTGTGCGTGGGAAATCATGTCTCACAAACTTGATTGAGTTTTTTTGAAGAAGTAACAAAGAGGATTGATGGTGGCAGAGTGGTAGATGTGATCTTTATGGACTTCAGTAAGGCATTCGACAAGGTTGCCCATGGGAGACCAATTAGCAAGGTTAGATTTCATGGAATACAGGGAGAACTGGCCATTTGGATACAGAATTGGCTCAAAAGTAGAAGGCAGAGGGTGGTGGTGGAGGGTTGTTTTTCAGACTGGAGGACTGTGACCAGTGGAATGCCACAAGGATTGGTGCTGGGTCGTCTATTTTTTGTCATTTACATAAATGATTTGGATGCGAGCATAAGAGGTACAGTGAGTAAATTCACAGATGACACCAAAATTGGAGGTGTAGTGGACAGCGAAGAAGGTTACCTCAGATTACAACAGGATCTTGATCAGATGGGCCAATGGGCTGAGAAGTGGCAGATGGAATTTAATTCAGATAAATGTGAGGTGCGCATTTTGGGAAAGCAAATCTTAGCAGGACTTATACACTGAATGATAAGGTCCTCAGAAGTATTGCTGAACAAAGACACCTTGGAATGCAGGTTCATAGCTCCTTGAAAGTGGAGTCGCAGGTCGATAGGATAGTGAAGAAGGCCTTTGGTATGCTTTCTTTTATTGGTCAGAGTATTGAGTACAGGAGTTGGGAGGTCATGTTGCAGCTGTACAGGACATTGGTTAGGCCGCTATTGGAATATTGCGTGCAATTCTGGTTTCCTTCCTATCAGAAAGATGTTGTGAAACTTGAAAAGATTCAGAAAAGATTTACAAGGATGTTGCTAGGGTTGGAGGATTTGAGCTATAGGGAGAGGCTGAACAGGCTTGGGTTGTTTTCCCTGGAGTGTCGGATGCTGAGGGGTGACCTTATAGAGGTTTATAAAATTATGAGGGGCATGGATAGGATAAATAGACAAAGTCTTTTCCCTGGGTTTGGGGAGTCCAGAACTAAAGGGCATAGGTTTAGGCCGAGAGGGGAAAGATATAAAAGGGACCGAAGGGGCAACATTTTCATGCAGAGGGTGGTATGTGTATGGAATGAGCTGCCAGAGGAAGTGGTGGAGACTGGTACAATTGCAACATTTAAAAGGCATCTGGATGAGTATATGAATAGGAAGGTTTTGGAGGGGTATGGGCCGGGTGCTGGCAGGTGGGACTAGATTGGGTTGGGATATCTGGTTGGCATGGACGGGTTGAACCAAAGGGTCTGTTTCCATGCTGTACATCTCTATGATTCTATCACAGCGGGTCAGGCAGCAGCCATGGAGAGCAAGCAAGCTAATGTTTCAAGTCTAGATGCCTCTTCATCAGAGCTTGCTATCTCTCCATGGACACTGTCTGAGCTGCTGCGATCTCCACCACTGTTTGTTTTTGGTACAGATTCCAGCATCTGCAGTAATCTGCTCCTATGTTGAGCAAATTCCACTGCCTGTTGTCAAAACCTAGCTCTATTTATTGCAATAGGAAATGTTGACATACCAATTTGCAATAGAGCACATTGACAGTAAAATGTTACAAAATGCTGGGACAACTGAAGTAAAGTTTCATGGGCAGAGAGTACCAACCCAACACGCAGTTGGTTACTTACCGTAGGGCTGCCGTGAGGCAGGTAGATGGGGTAGTCACGTGACGTGCTGGGTGCCAGGGATCCCACCAGCCATGCCAACAGCATGATCTCCTGTGCTGCGAGCCGCCACCACTTCTCTGTTGCCACTACGACCTTGTCCATGACTATAAGGCACCCAAAGTTACTCTCAGAGGCAGCAGCAGCAACAAATACATCCAACGCCTCCTGAAGCAGATCAGAGGCAAGAAGTGTTTTGATATTTAGAACAATGCAGTGTTTGGAGAAACACTAAAAGGATTAATGGCCACCTCTATGCCACAGTCCACAGCACAAAGATGTAGCTGAGCTGAGGGTGCAGGCTATATTTTTTCACTTTTCATTGTGGAGACCTGGTAAATTGCAATTCAGGTCACACTGAGCAGAAGACATTCCTTTGACACCTGTAAGGAACTAGAGAAACTTGGGTCTCAACTCAGTTTTCTGGCAGGTTTGCCTTCCATTACCCTGGCTCCCATTAAGCATTAACTTCCATTTCACCCAGACAAGGAATGACACATTGAGGAATATTCTTCTCAACCTGCAGTTAAAGGACATTGCTTGATGGATTCAGTTCAGAGGGAAGTATTTACTCCTCACTTCACTCTGCCCGAGCAGTTGTTTTTCAATGTTGACACTACTGACTAGGCCAGCATTTACTGCAGTGCATTCCAGATCCCAACACCACCTGAGTGAAAAAGTTTTTCGCTAAGTCCCCTCTAAACCTTCTGCCTTCCACTTTAAAACTTCACCTCTTGTTACTGACCATTCAACTAAGGGGAGCAGCTGTTTTCTATTCACTCTGTTCGTGCCTGTCATAATCTTATACATCTCAAAAGGGTCCCTCCTCCACCTTCTCTGCTCCAAAGACCACCGAAGCTAATCCAGCCTCTCTCTATAGCTGAAATTCTCCTTCCCAGGCAATATCCTGGTGAAAAAAATCAAATGAACTGCAGATGCTGGAAATCTGAAACAAAAACAGAAATTGCTGGAAAAATTCAGCAGGTGGAAAGAAGTCAGAGTTAACATTTCAGGTCCAGTGTCAAGATTAGAGTGGTGCTGGAAAAGCACAGCAGGTCAGGCAGCATCAGAAGAGCAGGAAAATCAACGTTTTGGGCAAAAGCATTTCCTGATGAAGGGCTTTTGCCCGAAACATCAATTTTCCTGCTCCTTAGATGCTGCATGACCTGCTGTGCTTTTCCAGCACCACTCTTAATCTTGGCTCTGATCTCCAGCATCTGCAGTACCCACTTTCGCCTATTTCAGGTCCAGTGACCCTTCTTCCTAGTGAATCTCCATTACACCATCTCCTGTGCAATCACATCCTTCCTGCAGTGCACAGACTAGAACACCACACAGTTCTCCAGCTATGACCTGCCCAAAGTTCTGTACAGCTCCAACATGACCTCCCTGCTCTTATAATCTATGCCACGACTGATAAAGTCTTCCCATATGACTTTTTAACTACTCTATTAACCTGCCTCACTACCTTCAGGGATCTGTGATTAAGCATCCCAAGATCCCTCTGTTCCAGAGGTTCCTAGAATCCTGCCATTTAGGACTGTTTGTTCGGACAGCGCACTCCTGCAGTAGCTGAGCTGGGAGTAATTAAGGTTAGCAATAAGCCACAAAGAGCAGTCAATCAAGTCCACTCTCCACGTCATGGGGATACAGTGGCATAGTGATAACATCAGTGGGTCAGCAACCCAGACAATCAGACATGGATCATCTGGATACATGGGTTCAAATCCCAGCAGGGGACGCTGGTGGAATTTGCATTTAATGTGTAAAATCTGGAACTAAATATTAATCTCAGTGATCATAACCGTGAAACTATCAATTGTCATAAAAACCCATCTGCTTCAGTAATGTCCTTTAGGGAAGGACATCTGTCATCCTTACCTGAACAGATCTACATGTGACTCCAACCCCACAGTAATTGGGATGACTCAACTGCTTTCT